>NC_039270.1:22131314-22176543 GCF_003368295.1 Carassius auratus | reverse complement strand
TCCTTAGAAGGTAGTTGGGACGCTGACATTACGAAATACATAAAAAAGTTTCTATTTAGAGTCTATACAGC
Organism: Carassius auratus; assembly: GCF_003368295.1. Lineage (NCBI taxonomy): Eukaryota > Metazoa > Chordata > Actinopteri > Cypriniformes > Cyprinidae > Carassius > Carassius auratus. Next base: position 22,176,472 of record NC_039270.1, on the reverse strand, counting down.
TGTCTTCAAGGATGAAATAGACCGGTCAGATTGACCCTCAAACATCCTAATCGTAACAGAAATTTTGCATGAACAGTAAATTCGACAACACGTCAGAGTGCAAGCATGTTCAGGACCCTGAGAAGACACAGTTTGAAGAAAAACATAAGTTTTCCAGTATTTACTAACATCTCTGAAATCAATCCAGAGCAAAATATAAGATTCAGAAGATTTATTTATTGTCCTCCAGAGTGAGAAGAAAAAAAAGTTTCCTGATGCCTTGCATTTATGCAAATTGCCCATTGCTTCTTGCATTGACAAGATTAAAATGATTTGACATGGGAAAATGAGAGACAAGAGATAAGACTGCTTTCTGTCAGTAGCGAATACATGTATCACATAGCGGTCCATGCAAAAAAGAAAAAAAACAATGTCCAGACAAAGCCTTCCAGCTTATCACAGATCTATTCCCTATTTTATGTTATGCTAGTTAATGTTTTGGACATTTTGGTAAATTATTAGCATTTTGCGTTTGTCTCTGTATTGTCTTTAAATAGTTTTCTCTCGGTGGAGTCGGGGCGCTTCAGGAAGTGCTGGTGCCCATTATCAACCAGTCCTCCTGCCAGTCAATGTATCAGATATTGTCATCTGATTTAGTACCAGTCAACATCTTATCAGACATGATCTGTGCTGGATACATGGAGGGAGGCAAGGATTCCTGTCAGGTATGTGAGACTATCACACTGCCATTGTACTGACTATATCTACCATGTAAATAACATGATTTGTCTCTCACAGGGGGACTCTGGAGGCCCTCTGGTCTGTCCTGGTGGCAATGGGACTTGGATTCAAGCTGGAGTTGTAAGTTTTGGACTTGGCTGTGCTCAGAAGAACCGGCCAGGAATCTATTCCAGAGTCTCCAGCTTCGCGAGCCTCATCCGCAGCACAGTTCCAGAAGCTCACTTTCTCGGTCACGCTCAGAGGAGTCAAAGTCAAACGCTTCTGGTTCTTGGCCTCTCTTGTGCATTAGTACTTTTGAGGAGATAGTATATTAGTTAAGTATATATACAATGTACATGTGAAACACAGAGTCAAGTTTTGAAACACCACAGGTTTCATTTGTGTGGCATTGATTTGCCATGTTTTACATGCTTTTGTGGGGCACAAGATGTACCCAATGCTGAGCTTCATGGGTATTGAAAATTGTTTTTTTAACAATAATGTAATATGTGACATGTTTTATGATAGAGAGATCTGGCTAAGCACAGATCTAGTTGTTATATACTGTTGTTACTGTGAATTATATTTCTTTTATTCAGTTTTAGTAATGTCACCAAGACATCAGAACACTGTAAAATGCCAATATTCAACAGGATAAATACAATATCATTTTCTATTTCTTGTACTGATAATTTGTACTGAAAAATCTAAATGATTTGATTGCATAAGTCATATTATTGCACACTACACCTTTGTGTGTTCCGCTGTTTTCGTTCATTCATTTAGTAACAGTATTGTAACTTCTTAAATAATTATAGGATGTATATTAAATTAGAATGCCACCTGTGTTTTCCCTTTTGCTGTCTTTTTATTTATTGATGTTTATTATCTTTAGGAAGCACAGTTATAGCCATTGCAAAAGCCTTTGAGGGTTTTTTTTTTTTTTTTAATGCATCATACCTTTTGGGACTCACATATACCTAAAGATTTAACCCTGTATGGTACAGAGTTGCATTATGGCAATACTTAATTTCTATTTCTTTTCTTTTTATTCTGAAAAAATATATATGGGAGATATATATATATATATATATATATATATATATATATATATATAATACAATATGTTAATGAAAAGGGATTGCCTTAGACTACCTTTAAGGCCATCCCTTTTCATTAACATATTGTATTATATATATCTCCCATAGATGTGCTGTTTTTAAGTCAAATGACATTTGAATGTTCCTTCAAAACACTTTTCTCACTGTCAGCTGAACATTTGTTGAAGTGCTCCAGAAATTGCTCTGTTAACCGTTTTTCTGATCATCTCATCTCAAGGGCCATTTTTGTATTTATGGCACCATGTTTGGTTAGTTATTTTTTATTCACAAATCAACATGGTTTAACATAGTTTAACTGTAATGATTATTTATTTATTTGAAGTGTTTATTGAAGTATAGTTGTATTTATGTATGAATAAGAAAATTATTTATTATTTTCAGAAAATGAAAACAGCAGTATTTCACGGAAAGGGCAATAGGAAGAGTGTATAGTTGGCTCTTCCGTGTAATGACAATGTGTAATTGCACGTGTTTACTGTATAATGGTAACTTTAGTGTCAATATTGTGTAAAAATCCAGATCTGAACGGATGATAGTGTGACATCATCCCCGGTGCCGCCTGCAGGCTCACGCCGACACAACCGCGTCCGTCTCCGTGCAGCTGCGCAGTTAATATCGGTAACCGAAGGTGACTGACTGTGCAGCAATTTTCAAACTGGTCTTCTGCAGAAGCATCTTAAAAGATTTCAAACGCGATTATGGCGTCAAATGGTAAGAAGATCTGTTCAGTGCAATATGATTTCGCGTTTTATTAAAGTGTATAGACTGCGTAAACACAGAAAACTGATGCAAAACGCTACTCGCAGTTTTCCGCAAATAGGTCACTTGGCATGGGTCACTCGCTCTTGGTGAGGACATTTAGTGATGTACTTGTTACAGAAGCCACAGACGTATTTAAAGCAATTATGGTTTAATTTATGAAAGATAAAAACGAAGAACATGTCGGCACCCGCCATTTTGTTTGCAGCTCTTTGCTGGCTTGTTCTAGTCCTACTGACCTATATTTGCACCGAACCCACTCTATAAACAATTTAAATTCCGTTTCAATAAATTTAGAGTGTTAAATATGATTAACGTTAATTAGCTCTATCTGGTGTTCTCGACACCCCACATACACTCGACGCGACAAAACTGGAACGCTTCCATTACCATTAGTGCGTTATTTGAGAGATACGGTTATTTGGGAGCTTGTTTACTTGTATGAAGAGGATAGTTCATTGGTACCTTTGACTTCTGTTGGATGGACCAAAACAAACAGCCAAAACAGAAGACAGCCCATACAGGTTTAGAATGACATGGAGGAATAAATAATGACATATCGTTTTGTTGGAAACTATACTCTCTACTTTATCTTCCTAAGGCCGACTTAGACTGATTTCTGATCTCCCAAATACTTGTAAATGACCAAAATAGCCACCATCTAACGTTGTCTTTTCCCTTTAGATTATGCCCAAACCTCAGGCCATGGGTAAGTTTACTGCATCCTTCCCAAAGTGGTGTCATAATATTTAACGATTGCTCACATTCATGATTAAAACAAGAAATTTATGTTGCTGTGCCCAGTTACGGTGGTTATGGAGGACAGTCCAACCAGAGTTATGGTCAACCCTCCGGCCAAACCTACAGCCAGCAGAGCTATGGCGGATACAACCAAAACCCAGAGAGCAGCTCTTCTCAGGGTGGATATAGTTCCAGCTATGGACAGTCCCAGTCAGGTAGTAGTCATTGATGCCTCCAATTTAACCAAACATATTGTGAATAGGCCATCTTTTGCTATCATATCTAAATCCTTGTGGTTTTATAGGAGGATATGGGTCTCAGCCCCCCTCTCAGGGCTATAATCAGTCCAGTCAGTCCTACAGCTCTGGAGGCTACAGTACCAGCAGCCAGCCTCCTCCAGCTCAAAGTGCAGGCTACAACCAGCAGTCCTCTTATTCGGGCTATAACCAGCATCAGTCTGCTCCTCCATCTGCCTCTAGGTCAGATTTCAGCTGGATGTCAGTGTGTCTATAGCTAGTTTTGTTAAAGATAATACTAGTGCTCAGTGTTGTTGTTTTTTAGTGAACAGAATGTGATGATATTGAGTGGAATATGTTTAACCCATTTTGTGTTTCAACAGCTATGGCAGCAGCTCGCAGTCATCTGGCTACGGTCAGCAGCAGCAGGAGGGTGGGGGTGGATATGGTGCCAGTGGGGGTCAGTCTGGAGGATACGGGGGCAGTGGAGGACCAAGTGGTGGATACGGGGGTAGTGGGGGGCAGCAGCAGTCCTCTCAGCATGGAGGAGGGCCTTACAACCAATCTCCCAACTACAGCTCTCCTCCACCTCAAAACTATGGGACACAAACTCAGTACGGACAGGGAGGTGAGCTTGAGAGACATATAGAATTGGGTGGTAATAGGAACTAGTACAGTTTGTAGTTCAAAACCTAAAAATAGAATTGGCTTTTTACAACAAGCAACTCAACTTGGCTTAAATATTTGCTTCGTTTATTTATGTTGTAGTACTAAACAAGTAATTCTAAGCACAACCCGTATTGACTATTAAATGAAAGAAGAAAAAATATAAATTTCCAAAGAAATATTACAATTCTGCATCTTGTTACAAAATGAGTACTATAATAAGCTCAAAATATCAACCATGTTTAATATCTTCTGACTGGATGGAATCATGGACAAAAAAAAAACCACAAGAGTCTATGGCCATCATATGCTGCGTGGTTTTCTGTTAAATCTGTCAACTCAAATATGCAAACTATAATTCGGGGGGAAAAAATTTGGGCCAAAGTCGTGCAGTGTCTTCCAGCATTTATACCACAACAAATGTAATCTAAAAGTAAAAGTATATCATCAATATAGATCAATTAGAAAAAACTATATGGTGTCAACAAGTCCTACATATCTACTTCTTTCGAAGTACTAATGCAGTGTCAGGCTGGAATGTGTAAGGCAGACATGATGTATTTCAATCTCAATGTGTTGGATTTCTGTTGTAGGCTACGGCCAGGATTCCCCACCAATGAGTGGAGGAGGAGGCGGCTATGGTGGCCAGGAGGGTGGATATAGCCAGGATGGTCGAGGTGGACGTGGTCGCGGAGGTGGAGGTGGCTTTGGAGGTCGAGGAGCGGGTGGGTTTGACAGAGGTGGCCGTGGAGGACCCCGTGGCAGAGGAGGAATGGGGTAAGCAAATATTCACCTCACGCACTTTCCCTGTCACCTTCACTGCATAAAGTCCACCTGTATGCATCCGCGTTTCATTTAGGAAAAAACAACAGGTAAAAGGTTAAAATAGAGCCAAAGGTGTTGCACCTTATCAACTGGCTGGGCTGATAGTAAATGGTGGCCTAGACTTCAATTAACTACAGTTAAAGTGTCTTGAAATGTGGTGTAAAGTCACGGTCTACACAAAACATTAACATGGAGTAAAACTTGATGCAGAAAATGCATCCAATTATGAGCCAGAATGGTCTGGTTTATGATTTATTGGTGATGCTCACATTCATGTATTTACCTTAAATGATACATGATGTTAAGCTGGTACCGGTGTGCTGAATATTTCATGTCTTCACCCTTCACTAGATGGAACCAGCCAAAGGTTCACATAAAATTATACAAAAACCAATCGAAAGTTGCAATAAATGACCAGGTCTTTATAAATGAATTATGGGTTTGGACGTGACCTTTCCTATGACAACAAGATGATCATTTTACTACTTGTCTGTGGGAGTGCATCACATCACTTTTGCCTTCACACGTCCACATTGCTCATTGAGACCGAAAGTTTAATACTGTTATAATTGATGATATTTTTTTAGGTTTTATTAACCTTTTGTTTACATGTAGTGTTAAAGTATAGTACATTGTTTTCATTATGATTTCTCATCAGTTATGCTTTTACTGTTTTAGTTTTCAAGTACTTATAAGTAAGGACTACTGAATGGTATTTAAGTTTAATCCTATGTTAATAGGATGCATATTATGTTCTGATACCATTTCAAAAAGTTAACATGCAGAGTATTGTGAACGACTGTATTGATTTGGCCTTTTTTTTTTCTTTTTTAATCCGCATTGAAGTGTTTGAGTTATTGGTGTAAATTGATTCGGTATGATGTTTTAATGGGAAAAACCTCTTTCTATCACTACTTGAAAGTGAGGACATGAGTGTTAGAGTGCTAAAATGGTTGCTTGTTTCTGCTTCTGCTGCATTTTTTCCCCCAGATACCAAAACCAAAGTATTGGCACATGCATAGTATCAAGAACATACAGTCTTTCACAAACATCCCAAAATTGTATTAAAGTGCCCCGTTATGGATTTTTTAAAAAATGATCTTTCATGCAGTGTGTAACACAGTTGTAAGTGAATGAAAACATGCTGCAAAGTTTTCAATCTGAAAGTGCACCATGTATAATGTTATTGTCTCTCAAGAAAGAGACACCTCTGAATCATTGAAACGAGTCATTTTTAAAAACGAATCCCAAACCACTTCATGTTGACATCAACGCACACTTGTTGCTTGTGCAAACTAGGGAAAACTTTATTTTGGCTTTGGTCTGAAAGAAAATGCTAGTTAATTCTTTGCCACTGGGTGCTGCTTTTGGAGCGGTAAAAATAGCTGTTTCCCCAAAGCACACATGCTTTTGTTGTCCACAAAGCAGCACTGCGCTCAGAAACACTGCTTTATCAGGCATTACAGGCAAAATGAAATTAAAATGAGATCAATCACCGCAGATTAGCCTCACGCAAAGGAGGGGTTTGTAAAAATGAATCGTTGAGCAAATAGTTTGGGAGACATTGAGCAAATGAGGTAAAAATGAATGCATATTTTAAGAAAATGAAACTGTTTTTTGACCTTGCATGCATGTCAACCTGATGTTGGGGACACCCAAAACCAAAATATGAATCTTTCATAACCCATAATAGGGGCACTTTAATGGGAAGGTTAAATTAAGATAACTGTTTGAAGCAGCAGATGGCTGTGATCTCACATTCTGGTCCACACCTTAAGGTGCTGTCATGTAAAAACACTTGTTCTCTAAATCTTCTCCATCCTCTCCTACAGGATCATTGTGTATTGCAATGCTTTAATGAATCTTTAAATCTCCTCCTAGGCTGTTTTCTACAAGGTTCAGCGGTTTTAGGCTTATCCTTTTGAAGAGGATAAAACAGAAACACAGGCTCTAGAAAGCTGGGAACTGGGAAAGATTAGCTTCAAGAATAAATTAGGCATGTGTGACTATCAATCAAAGAATTAAAAAGACTTATGGGCAAAAAAAAAAAAAAAGAAAACAAAAAGGTTTTGCATTAGGGAATGTTTAAAGATCCTTTCAAATCTTCAAAGGATCCTAAAACAGTATGGAACAGTTGGTTTAATCCAAAAGGGGGGAGAGTGGTCACATCAGTCATGTCTCTATTAATTTAAATGCAAAACTGAATGCAGTGTGTGCAGTTTCTGTCCAAAGTAACAGAACATGGATATTTTGGGGTGAAGGTCCTGGGTTAAAGAAATGATAATAGAAAATAATTAATTTGGTGAAACAAAATGATTGAGTTCACAGATGCACTGCAAACCTGTACGGTAAATAAAAATTATGGTAATTATTTTGAGCAAAATGGTTATGATATAGGGCCCCCACATGTTTTTGGGAAGGATATATCAAAAGGGTTTCCCAGAAGCCCTAATGGGTTATGGGGAAAGGTGAACCTAGTGAGAGGGGACAGCAGGATGGGGGGCAATGGGGATCTGGTAGAAAAGATGATGGAGATGGGTGGGGCCTTTCCAGCCTCAACAGTGAAATGGGGCACAACCCTCATCAACCTTCAATTCGTCTCGCTTCTCTCTCCTTCTCCGTCAGAATGGGTGATCGTGGAGGATTCAATAAGTTTGGTGGTAAGTGACAAACTCTTTAAACAAGGAAATTAAGGGGTTTAAAGAGATCCTGGTCAAAGGGGTGGAGTGGGCGTCTGGTTGTGTCACAGACAAACTTGCATTAAAGACTACACTGAAGTGAAAGTGGTAACCTCTTGGTGTGTGTGGTAAACAACTACGCTTTAATAGATTTAGCAAGAGCATGCTCATTATTGATGGTTAAGAAAGAAATGCAAGCTCATTTGAAAACCTTCACAGAAAGAAAAAAAAAATCTTTAATTCGGTAATTTACTTCCCCTCATGTTGTTTAAAGCTGCGGTAGGTAACTTTTGATGCTCTAGCGGTTAATAAACAGAACTGTTTGCGTCTTGCGGAAGAACATCATAGCCGGACCTACTTCTCTCTGTTTATGTCTATGATGAATCACAAAGGTCTTGGTTTACTCCGCCGCGGTATCCCCGAAGCAATCTAAAATAGTCTGAACATAAACACTTATTATAGGTGCACCCTAGTGATTCAGGACAAGCTAAAGACACTGTTTGGAAAATGGATTCATGGTGTACTCGCTTATTATATACATTTTTCTACATTTTGAACACAAACAAAGTTACGGACCGCAGCTCTGATTGGTTGTTTTTTACCGGGAGCGCATGACTTTCTGCAAATGGCAATAGGACCACTGGGAGGAGCCAGAGGAGCTTGATTTTTTTCACAGATTATCTGTCTCATATTCTACTGTCAGGACATAATGACAGGTTTAACAAAAGGTTTTTACAAAAGTTACCTACTGCAGCTTTAAGTGTAAACAACATTTTCTTCTGTTGAACATAACCTTTAATTTAATTTTTGGGGTGAATTATTGCTATTATTTCAACATTCTTTCTCTTGTTAATGTTTCTACACACTTCAAAAACATCCTCAATATAAAGAACAAATATAAGGAATATTTAGGAGTAGGAGTCTATTGAATCAGAAGCTTTTGAGCTGACTCAGAAACATGGAACAAAATGGTTACTACGTGATCGTTTTGGTCACTCCAAGTGTATTGTTGTGGTTTATTATGTACTTTTATCAAAAAGAACCATTCTGTAGCTGATGTGCAAAAATAGTCCGTTGTGTTGCAAAAAATACCTTTTTTTCTTTTTCCAATGCTTGCATCTACTGTGGCAGTATCGTTTTGTGGCGGTCGGACAGTAAAAGTGATACGCACATACCTTTATCAGCTTGACTGTTCTGACAATGCATGTAATGCCTCAACAATCATTCAAGTCAATTTGAATGAAAAACTTCAATACACTTTACTTATTTTACCGGGACCCTTTATTTTTTTTATAACCACACACAAATATAATATTGTTAGAATTTACCTTGAAGAATCCAAGTTTTTTTAAAAAATAGTTTTATTTTGAATCTTACTTTTTGTTGCACCCAACTTCTACTCTGAGCACTTTTGCTGTTTAAAAGGTGGATTCAGGTGGCCAACAACTGGATTCTAGAGGTAGTCCAAATCCATTGGTGTCAGTTGGTTTTAGTGTTGTACTTGTCTGATAAAGGTCCTGATGGAATAATTCAACAGGAACAAGTATATGATCTAAAACAACAGGAATGGAGACCTGGAGATAGAAGGGGTCCATATTGCAAAGCATGTTCACAATATATAACAATTTGAAACATGCGTAATATGTTCATAATTGCTTGAACATGACGGCATCGGCTGGAAACCAACATGCTGGTATTCTTCACATGGTTTCTAACTGGTAACTACGTCAAATGGCATCTAAAGGTATAACAAGGTGTTTAAACTTATCTGGCTAGCTCAAATACAATTTGATATGCAACCAGATCCAGTGAAAATTGTCATGGGTTTCGTATGGAAAGAATATTTGCTGGAGATGGTGGATTGTATGGGACACTTCAAGATGATTTCAAAACTTGCTACACTTTGGGGTAAAGGAACATCAGGCTGTCTAAAACAGTGAGTCATGGTCCTATTTCCTAATGCTGAAAGTACAACATATGGGTTTCAGGTTTTTTATTTATTTATTTATTTTTTTTTTATGATAACTTCAGATTAGACTGGTAAAATGTGTAAGGTGGTTCATCGTCGATCATCGTAATCTTAAAACGTCAGTGGTGTTGGTAACTATTCTAATGGTTTGCCAAATTACTTACAGTTGTGAAAAATGGTTGCTTAACCTGGGAAAATCCAATATCTAGATGTGCTCAGAGAGCAAAAGCAGTGACACAGCCCAGTGTCTGACTGTTTGGAAATCTGCTTTTGCGGGATGGAGGATGAGAACCTTATCATATGGCCAATAAATGTACGGTCATTGACGTAATGTGTCCAAATATCACGTATTACTGTGATGTGCAGAGCTGATGATGGAGTTACTCCTCAATAAAAAGGTGAATGATACTGGTTTCAAAGTGGTATCCAGTGGTATTTTAAGGTGGAATATTAAAAGTTGTCTTCATTGGCTGTGCATGTTTAAAAGTTGACCAAATACCTACAGCTAATAAAGATGACCAGAAACCAACAACAACAAAAGACCCAATCGCTGCTCTTTGCTTAGCTGACAGTAAAAGGATGGTTGCAGGGGTTTGAACTAGACGGTTATTGCATGGTTTCCGTTTTGCAATGAGGGATAAAAAGTCACTACATGGAGTTGTCTGAGATGTATTTCGGATTGCCTATGAGTATAAATCAAGCTACAACTATTGGTATGGGAGGAAAGAATCTCCTACTTGAGACCTTGGGCTTCTTCAAATGTTGGCCAGTTTTTATCAGTTTTGAAAATGTGTGGTGTTGGTTGGTGCTTGTGTGGTGTTCCTCTCTCAAATATCCAGCTACAGATGTGCATCAGGCTCTGTTTTCTATATCTGGAGTATACATTATATATAACTGATTATGGTACAGAAGTATATGACCGGCAAAATGATTAAGAATGAGTAATGTAAGTGTGTGTAGTTTGTGTATTTGTGTACATATGTAATATTAATGACCGTTCCTTTCACTTCAAAGGGCCCAGGGATCATGGAGCTGGTGGGCCCAATAGTAAGTAATCATGTGTATGTATTACTTGCATTATTAGACCATTTTCCAGTCTAATTATAAATTATAATTTTTTAATACAGTGCAGGAGCAGGATAACTCTGACAACAACACCATCTTTGTACAAGGTCTTGGAGACGACTACACCGTGGAGTCCGTAGCAGATTTCTTCAAACAGATCGGCATCATCAAGGTGAAAAAGAGAGAGAAAACCGCCACTGTGCAGCAAACTATCTTTGCATAGTTCTCCTCGTGTTAATATGAGTTTGTGTTCTCACACAGGTCAATAAGAAAACCGGATTACCCATGATAAATCTGTACACAGACCGAGAGACAGGGAAGCTTAAAGGGGAGGCCACGGTTTCCTTTGATGACCCTCCTTCTGCTAAAGCAGCCATTGATTGGTTTGATGGTATGTTGCTCAGAGTCGATCATAATAGTGCCTAAAACAAGTGTTTATTTTCATTTGTTTCATTTTTCCCGGACATCTAAGTCGCATCTTTCCTCCTCAGGTAAGGATTTTAGTGGAAATCCTATCAAGGTGTCCTTCGCTACCCGCAGAGCTGAATTTGGACGCGGCGGCGGCGGCAGCATGAGAGGGGGTCGTGGTCGAGGAGGTAAGATTATAGCTCGCTGTGGTGTTTTAAATAATCTCCTTTTTTCTTTAGTCTTTTTGTTTTCCTGACATGGTGGTCTTCTCTTCTCACAGGGCCGATGGGCCGTGGGGGATTCGGAGGGGGAAGAGATGCTGGTGGTTTTCCAGGCAACAATGGTGGTGGCGGCAGCGGTGGCCAGCAAAGAGCAGGAGACTGGAAATGTTCAAACCCGTAAGTGTTGGTTTGTAAACGCTCACCAAATTGTGAAGCGTTTACGGTTAAACAATACAAATTATATACAGTGCACTCACGTAACGTATTAAATACTAGGGGTGGTTAATCTGTCTGATTTCCCGATTCGATTCGATTACGATTATTGAGGTCCCGATTCGATTACAGTCGATTTTCGATTATTAACGATTCTCGATTAACGATTATTGATTTTCCATTTCACAACAGTAAGTAGTAAACAAACTGTGTAAATCATTACTAATAAATGGTAGAAACAAACCGAATGCATGTAGCGGTTGGGATTTTCAGTTTACTACATGCAGCAGGCACTCTGATTCCATGTATGGGGCACATATATATTATTCATATGACACACAAACACAAGTAGACAAGACCTTTTTAGTTCAAAATCTATGCCCCGTGTCACATCGCCTCTGCTTCTGCTATGAGCATCGCGGCCAGATCTGCCTCGCGCACGTGCCGAGTGTGCACAGCTCGAACTACTGTCAGGGTCATTGCGACTCCCCACCTTGCCTCCTAACTGTCCTATGAATACTTCGACCTCGTCTAACATACCCAGAGGCATTAGACAAAGTCTCCACTACAATACTGTCACCGTGATTGCGGAGAGGTGCGGTCAGAAGACAAATATACAGGTCTAGCGCGGAAAAAATCTCCCGCTTGGTCCCCGCAACACTAACACGCCTGCTAATTTCGCAATGAACACTCCGACCCTTGCAAACATTGTTCACACCTCTGACATTTGGCAAAGGACCATTTACATTGGGCAAAGGATTCACCGTTTGTGCTTGGTGTACTTTCACTTTCAATATCACTCTTCTCACTCATCTTCTGGATACAGATATTCCCCTTCAGAATCAGTGTCCGCGAATAGAAGTCCCAACACTTCATTGCGGGTTTATTGAAGCTTTATTGATGCCATTAGATAATAATAAAAATAATAATGATAATAATAATAATCTAATGCCAATACTCGCTGACGTTGACAACATGGTCAGATAAAATGGCTCACTCTCACACTTGCTCCGCTTTTTTTTCGCACTGATTCAATGCGCTCTCGAATATTTTGTTATGGAGCATTACGTTATTTTGAGTCAGAGATTAAGTATTACATGTCTGCTATCTGGTGCAGGGGAGGTCGCGAGAAATTTGACACCCTATTTGACAAAATCGGCCGGTTTTATTCAGTGCCGCATCTTGTCGAGTAAACTCGACCATGGCGCCAAGAGGGTTAGAGCTCCTGCCATGAAAACCAAAATAAATCCACACGCTTGCTTTGAGCCCAGATGGAGCTGGGTGGTTCGGCTGGTTGCTCGCTCCTGGTTTTTCCATTTTACACACCTGTTCTGGCTGCTTGCTAACTGGAACTGGGCGCGTTCGTGACGTTCAACTCCCGGTATAATTTTTTTTACAAAATAAAATAATGCAAAAAAATAAAAATAAAAAATAATCGATTTTTGAAAATGTAATAATCGATTCATACTCGTCCATAACATACTCGCGATTAATCAATAATCGATTTTTTTCACCACCCCTATTAAATACTACATCAAACCTCAACTGGTGGCTTTTACGTTAACATTATTGTAATGTTGCTTATCTCTCGTGTGGGCAGAACTTGTGGTAATATGAACTTCTCGTGGCGAAATGAGTGTAATCAGTGCAAAGCTCCCAAACCGGAGGGAAGTGGAGGAGGAATGCCACCGATGGGAGGTAAAGAGAAACATTTCTGCTGAGGAAAACAAGATGCTGCAGTCGGGTGTGACCGAGTGAACTCCTGTGTCTGTCTTTGTAGGTGGTTTTGGTGGAGACCGGGGCAGAGGCGGTTTCGATCGAGGTGGTTTCCGTGGCCGTGGTGGCGATCGAGGGGGCTTCAGAGGAGGGAGGGGAGGTGACCGCGGAGGATTTGGATCTGGCAAGATGGACTCAAGGTGAAATTACTGATGATTTACACTCTTGCACATGTTAAAATTTTATTTCGCAGAAAACAGATTTTCAATATACGGTGTTCATCAGTGAAAAATTTATTTAATTGCATGTGTTGTGTGTTTTCAGGGGTGAACACCGACACGACCGCAGAGACCGGCCTTACTAATGGGAGCAATTCTCTTTTGACTTTAATTCGATGTGGGACCAGTATTCACTCCACTTCAACATGTATTACCTTGTTGCTCATGTTTTGTGTTGTATGTTGACAAAAAAGTGTTTTTGTTTTAGTTCCGGTAATATGATTTTTTTTTTTTTGTGTTCTCTCTATTCTGATATTCTTGATCAGTAATTTTGTTTTTTCTCTCTGAATTCGCTGGTGTTTAAATCACAGTTGTAATATTTGTGCAGTTTATTAAATGTACTTCCTTTGAATTTTTTTGAAAACCGTTGTTTAAAATTCTAAACTTGTAATGTAACATTACTTTATTTCAACATCTTTTTATCCTATCTAAATGCTTTATCTATGGCATTTAGAAGAAAAACAAACAAATGTTTTTTTCTCTAAATTAATATTTTGTTTAAATTCAGGTTTATTATAGTCAAGTAAAACAAACATTTATTACTTTTCATTTACCGAGAGTCATTTAATAATAAATTCACTTCATTTCCGGTGTTAGCCAAGTTTCAATTTAATTTTCATTTAGTTTAAAATAGAATTGAATAAAACCTAAATTCCTAAAAAAAAAGACAACAAAATAAAAAAGAAATATAAAAACAGAAACAGTCAAAATATCAATAAAACTGATAATATATAAACATCAAATTATACTAAAATAATTACTCAAAGATGAATGCCTTTAAGTTTTCCCAACAGTAATTTATTTATAGTTTAAATAATAGGAAGGCATTTCACTGTCAAGTAAGTGACAAATGATGGTGAGCTTGAGGTGCGTCCCAGTTACTCAGTGCACAGTTGTCTATAACATACCTGCAAACTCAGGAGGACTGAAAAAGGTGACAGATCCCCCATAGAAGAAAATTAATTTTATACATCCTATTCAGTCATTATCTGCCAGCACCATTATTTAACATGCAAATAAGATTGATATATAAAATGGAGGAGAAACTGATAATCGTTGTTGCTGGGTTTCCTATCATTTATGATATGACGTTATTTTTTCATTCAGAAAGAATTCAAAAGACCAGTTACAAAAGAGAGAGAGAGCCCCGGTCACGTACTCACCTTCACCGTCTTAATCTCTCTCCCTCGTGCATATTAATCAAGATAATTTTTTCCCCGACGGTTATAAAAATGCTGTCATTATAAAGGTGTAAAATGTCATTGATGAAAATAATGACGAAAAGTACTCGCAAACGAAATTAACAGCAATGCAGTGGAGAAGGTAACTTAGCCTTGCCAAAATCCTTCACAGTGACATTGAACTAACATTGTAAGCTAACAACACAATTTGCTGATCTTACTAGCTGACTAGGCGACACTTCCATTATAACGTTAATGTTAAACATGTTAACTAACAACAACGTTAGAGAAAACAATTATATTGTTAGCAGCTAACAGCACTTACCTCAAAACTAATGTCAGTGTCCAAAGTGTGAATTCATCCGCGGGAAAGCTGCCGCTATCTTGCCTGTGATTGGCCAAATGACTCGCGTGCAGTAGGTTCTTGAAATAGGGAGACTTAGGTCTCTGCAGAGCAAAAGTGGGCGTTTATCACCATGTGGGTGTTTTGAAACTGCTGGGTGTTTCTGAATCATGCAATCTAAATGATCCCCCTTACCCAACCCCACCCCTAAACCTAACGTCACTATTACATCAACTAATCAGGTATCATAGTGTAAAAACACCTTGATCTCGTAACTCCCATTACTTTCCTGCAGAGACCTATACTTGGAAATAGGCGTGAATAGGCGCGAATTCATTCGCGGGAAAAGCTGCTACCAGGGCTTTTTCAAAGAAGACGCTGCTGTTATCTTGACTGTGATTGGCCAAATGACTCGCGTGCAAGTATCACCAAAGATGTTTGTGAAGAAGACCGCAGAAGACCCCCTTCACGATTCACGTGGATGACATTTTCCCATTCAAAACGGCGATTTTCGCCGAAAAGCGACTAGTTTGCAGGTATGAGAGAACCAGAAGGCTATAAAAGTATAACATGACTCCCCTCAATAAAGTTATTTCTAATCAGTCCTAGAACAGTGATACTGAAGGTGAATGAAGGTGAGACCACAACACAACAGTTCATTTCTTTAGGAAGTGTGAACTCCAGCTTGCACCTCAAGGGTGTTGTTGTCAGGTTGTTGTGAACATTGGCATGCAAAAATTAGGAGACAACAAAAGCACAGGTAAAAGAAAGAGATTATACTTACCTACCAGTATATTCACAACCTCATATCGCATTATTAATAGTGCAAAATACCCTTCAATTTTATTGAATAACAAATCAATAAATGTTGAATTACATGTGAGATGTAGCACCACCTGCTGCCCATTAACGTGTAGGGGTATATTAACTTCTGGACAGAGGAACATAAAAATAATAGATGTGAAATGAAATTGAATAATAAAGACTAAAAATGTGATTGGAAAGCTCGGATATTCTCTGACTTGTGTGCTATGTGTAGGTTATAGTGTTTTCTCCCCGTATCTGAAACACGCATGCACCAATATCGTTACAATATGTTGTTCAATGATTAGTAATCTCATAATTAATCTCATAATGCCTCGCAGGAGTCTACGGAGTATAAAACATGCTGCAGAGCTACTTTATATATCATAACTTTATATTTCTTTGCATTGATTCATTGTTTATTATATCGCGATTATACTAGTTATTTAGAAATGCGAGTTACATTTAAATTATTTTTTATTATTAAAGCTTTTTTGCAGCTCGTTTTACTCCCAAATTATCGGTTGTAGTAGTAGCGCATAACTCCTCATTTATAAGCACCCTTTTTCTAAATTTGTTGTTCTTACCGTTTAATAAAGTACAAATTATTATAAATCTGCCGTGCAATTGTTTTGCATCTTAACAAAGGTCTTGTGAATAGAAAAAAATCTTTTAAGCACAGGCAGCTATTTCAAGTACGCACTTCGATGACGTAAAAATTAAACGTAAATGCAGATTCGCTTTAAAGAAGTCACGCTTACATAGGTCAAAAATATTTAGAGCAGTTCTGAGAAAACTAAAGGCACGAAAATAGTTTAATGTGAATGTATATTACATTTTTTATTTTTATTAAAACAAATACCCACAATCTATTTCAACGTTATTGGACAAATATTAGATAGCAACAGTCACGTAGCCGGGAATAATGTGGAAAGTGCGAGTGCCAATGCAGCGGTTAGTATTTCTAGTGACTGATGGCGAGCAGGCGAGGCTCTCAGGTTAGTTACGCGATGGCCGCTTACTGTATTATGTTATTCTTTTCAGTACACTTCATTTTCTGGCGGATTTTAAAGACGTATGCTGCATCGATATAGCACCGGAATACAAGCGGTGCTGCTTTAGACCAGATTTAGGGCGCATAGTTCAAAACGGAGCCAAATTTGAACTGTGGATTGTGTGTTTTTCTGCGCCGCTGCAGGCCTAGCGTTAGCTGTAACGTTAGCAAGCTAACGATCGTCCCCGAGACGCGCGCGCCGTGCTGTGAGTCCTTTGGTACGCCGTATAGCAATACTATTTTTTCGTTTTTGGGAATTGGTTTGATTTCGTTTGCTAGAACTATATTTGGCATTGGTTTACTGTCACATCATTTTGAAGTTGAAGTTCAGCTAGCTCGCGCTGGGTGCAGCTAGCAGCTTCAGTGTTTATGTTAGCTTGTTGTTGTTGCTGATGCTGCTAGTCGGTGTGTCAGATAACATTTCTAATACAAAACTGCAGTGCTTTAAGTTTATTACTCCGTAAATCACTACGGGGAGCCTTGCTTTTACTTTCCACGCTCTATTACGTGTGATAAATGTGACATTTAAAGTTGAAAATGGCATATTTATCTAACTCCAATATAAGGAACGTAAAATTAGCTTGACATATTGACTACAAAATATCAGTCAGTGCCTTAATAAAGAGTTGACAACAAATTATAGCTCCCCAAACAGAGACCTCTTTGTGTGTGTTGTATGCTTCTATTGTTTTGATGATTACAGTGAGGTTTTCACGATCATAGTGTCTGCTGCTCTTCTGCATGTTGACTCTGAATGTCAGATTAAATGAGTTTCTCTTACTGTGACTTCACCACGAGTCGTTGAGTGCTGTGAGCCTCTGCACAACATCTTGCTCTGGTCTCTTTCTCTGCAGTGATAGCATGGATCCGGACAGTGGGGCGGACACCCAGCGAACTCTCAGTCTGCAGTGGAAGAGCTATAAGCTCGTACAAGACCCAGCTCTCCGACGGGTAACTCAGAAAATCTACAGATATGATGGGATTCACTTTAGTGTACAGGTACGGACATGCATTATAATACACATGGACTGCCAAACAGAGCACAATTGCACACAAAAGTTCATACTTATGTAAAGTATTATGTCTGTGTGTTCTGCTTATTTTTAGGATTCAGGATTCCCGCCTGTGGGGGACTTGCGTGATCCAAGACCCCGCAGAATCTGGTCTAGACACACAGAGCTGTCGCTGCCAGTGCCCAAATTCAAGGTATGAATCTCTTTTATTATTTTCTGGTGAGCACTTTGTGCTTTACTGTTTTTGTAGTGTACCTACTAACCCCTTTCTTCATTTCTTGTTCTTCATAGTTGGACGAGTATTACGTAGGTCCCATACCACTCAAGGAAGTGACGTTTGCGAGGTTGAATGATAACATCAAAGAGCCGTTCCTGGCCGAGATGTGCGCCAAGTTTGGGGAGGTTGAGGAAATGGAGATTCTGTTTCATCCCAAGACTCGGAAGCACTTAGGCTTGGCCCGCGTCCTCTTCACCAGCACTAGAGGGGCCAAAGACACCGTCAAACACCTGCACAATACTTCTGTCATGGGAAACATTGTCCATGTCCAGCTAGATATCAAAGGTGTGCTTCTCTCCCGATTGTTTTGGATCATTAATATTTTGAAGTGCTGTTAGGAAGTTCAGGGTCAAGGATGTTTTGTTTTGGGGAAAATGCTTTTATTCAGCAAGGGTGCATTAAATTGTTCACAAGTCACAGTTAAGACTTTGGTAGTGTTACAAAGGATTTTTATTTCAGACAAATTGTTCTTTTGAACTTTCAGTTAGCCAAATGTGTCTGTCATGGTGTCTATCAATAAATGTACAACAGCACAGCTGTTTTCAGTGTTGCAGATTATTTAAAAAAATTTATTGAGCACCAAAGCAGCATATTGCAATGAAAGTTTATGTACCACTGAAGACTGGCACACTGGCTGCTGAAAATTCAGCTTGTCAATCACAAAAATAAAATATAATTATGTCTCACAGTATTAAGCCTTATTATTAACCAAATAAATTCCGCCTTGGTCCAAAGAGAAGTCTTTAAAAAACATGATTAGATATTAAATCCTGATTGCTCTTCTTTCGCCCTGGTGTCATTTTAAATGACTCTTGTCTTCTTCTAACTCTCATTAAAAATTAATCTTCAAAACCACAAATAATTTCATAACATTATTAAATGTAATCTTTAGAAAATCTCTAAAAGAGTATCACTTTTTCATCCTTTACATTATTCATTTGTAGCATTTAAAATGTTTGGTTTTACTTTAGGTATTTATCATACATTTAGGGGTGTGACGGTTCGTATATAACCGTGAGACCGGCGGTTATAGTTGAACACCGTCATTAGAACTCTATAACCGCCAAAACCGTGTCATTAAAATATTTTTTACAAACATGTTTTAGATAGGATCATAAGATGCGCAATATATCGGGAGACATGGTTTTTACCACTTAATGAAGTTTTGTAAATCGTCAGACATGATATTTACCACTTCATAAAATTTTGCTTTGTAGAAAACCGGGCGGGTGCGGCTTTGAAATTTGCTCCAAAAATGTTGGCTCATTTCAAATCTCCCCTTTACCGATCAGAGCGCGCGCTGACACGGAGTTAACCCGCTATCTCCAAGAACAACCAATTGACTCTACGGTAGATCCACTAACCCCCCCCCCCCCCCCCCCCCGACGGTTATGTTATGAACCGTCACATTTGACTCACGTCATAACCGTCATCACCAATTCTGAAACCGGCACACCCCTACATACATTTATTTAGATAATATAGAATAAATAGTACTATCCTGAAGAAGGCTGTGTAGCTGAAACGTCTAGATCTACACTTTCAACAATTTTAATGACTTAGCTCAGAATAATGAAAGCATTTTTATCTTTATTATATGAGTGCCTTGGAGTATTTAATCTTTCC
Organism: Carassius auratus; assembly: GCF_003368295.1. Taxonomy (NCBI): domain Eukaryota; kingdom Metazoa; phylum Chordata; class Actinopteri; order Cypriniformes; family Cyprinidae; genus Carassius; species Carassius auratus. Next base: position 22,156,579 of record NC_039270.1, on the reverse strand, counting down.
AATTTCATATTTACCTCCAATTATCCAAAGAGCCCCGGTGTCTACCTCAAGAGACCAGAGCAGGATTCTCGCCTTCTGTTGTTTTGCAAAAATTGTAATATGTTTGCATCCCTGCTCGCAACGAAATGTCCAAATTCAGTTTAGATCGATGCTTGTTTATATCCTCTCATCTCTTAATTTCTTGAAAATATGGAGCATAGTGTTAACAAAAAGTGGGAATGTCCAGCATTGCATGATGGAAATAAATACACAACACTGTAGTTAAATTTATATTGTGTGTGTCTTCTAGGCCAACAGAGGATGAAGTACTATGACTTAATAGTGAGTGGCTCATACACCCCTCAGACAGTGCCGACTGGAGGCAAAGCCCTCACTGAGAAATTTCAGCCCCCAGTCCCGACTCAGCCAGATACGGTGAGCACACAGACGTACCTTAGCTCAGCCACACTGGAAAAAAAAACGCTTTGCTTTCCTATAAGAGTGTGTGCGGTTACCAGCCGGAGTTTCTTGGCGTCCTTGAAGAGCAACGGCCTTCCTTGGATCAAGTTGTCTTGTAGTTTATTCTACACATTACAGTCACTCTCAGATACCCCGGTCCATGTTTTTATCTTGACCAGAAGTGGACCACAACATTTCTGAAAGACAAATAGCCATCACGCCCCTCAGTGCTTTCAGATTTTCCAAATGTAGACAAAACTGTTCAGTAGGTAGAAGATGGCTGCTGCCATTGAGACTTTTCACTTATTATTGATTGGCCTCTTTTTACCTTGTGTTACCAGCATTATGATATTTAGTTTCCATAACTTAGCTGGAGGAGTTTTGGATTGCTTTAAATAATGTTTCCTTTAAGAGATCAATTATGGAGCCACACCCTTGTAATAAAACAATATTAGGGGATTCAGTTGTCATGTTGAAAGATTTTTTTGTCTTGATTTGATACCAAGGGCTTTTAATTGCTATCTTCCTAAACATTCAGTTTAAGTCAGCCAGTCAAAAGTTTGGGAATTTACATTAGAATTTTCTCTGGGTCCTGTTTAGAACAGTATTTACCATATTTGTATTAGAAATGCAATGGTATTTAAGGGATTGTTCACCCAAAAATGATTTACTCACCCTCAAGGCGTCCTAGGCACGTCTGACACTCCTCTTTCAGATGAACACATTCTGAGTTATATTCGACATTGTCCGGTCTCCTCCAATCTGAATAATTGCAGTGAATGGTGCCCCTGTTTCTGAATCAGAAAATAAAAAGTATCCATCCATCATAAAACTACTCCACACGGCTCCGGGGTCTTACTTTTTTGTTTGGATTCAGAAACAGGGGCACCATTCACTGCAGTTATTCAGATTGGAGGAGACCGGACAATATCGAATATAAGTCAGAATGTGTTCATCTGAAAGAGGAGTGTCAGACGTGCCTAGGATGCCTTGGGGGTGAGGAAATCTTTGACTATTTTAATTTTGGTTGAACAGTCCCTTTAAAAGGAACGATGACGCTGATAAAGATAAGTATTTTCATGGCTAATAGCTCATATATTTTAAATATTAAGGTTGCTTTTGTAAAAAATACAGGTGCTTGATGTTAAATATTAGGCTCAGTTTATTTTTTTTAATTTTTTTTAAAGTGTCATTCACACTAAGTCTGTATTTATTTGATCAGAAATACTGTAAAAGAGTAATGTGAAATATTATTACAATTGAAAATAAGTGTTTGCGGTTTTAATATTTATAACAGGTTATTTGGATATAATTTGTGATCAATATTTGTGGAAACCCAGACTGATTAATTTTTCAGGATTCTTTGAATAGACATTTCTAAGGCGCATGTTTTTTGAAAGAGAAATCTTTGTATGGTAATGTAAATGAGCAAAACACTACAAACTAATACTGAATGAGAAATATACATTTTTAGATTACATTAATACTGTTTAAAGATAGAATTTAAGTGATTGTTAAATGATGAAGATCCTAGAAATCTTGAAACTACATATTTGCAGTATCAACAAATACCAATAATGGAAATTTTTTTTTTATAACTGATAATTTTTTTTATCCTTTTTAAATGATTCGCTGATATTGAGTGATTTTTTTCTCTTTTGTTAGTCGTCTGATGTCCGGCGGAGGCTCTCCACAGATCAGATGGCTGCTCCTGCTGCGCCTCTAAACTCTGGCAGCACCACCCCCTGTTCTGTGGACACTGGATTTGCAGACCAGCGCCTCGACACCCCTCCATCCTCACTGGGAGGAGCTTATACACCGGGCTCCTCTGCTTCTTCACAGGGTGGCGGCACCCCTTACACCCCTCGCTCTGGAACCCCTTTCTCGCAAGACTCGGGATACTCAGTGGGCAGGTTGGTTTCCAGAATAAAATGAAAAACTGATAAGAAGTTACTTGGTTAAGTTTCTTTAGAGATTTGAGAAAACATCCTTTTCTTTCAGGCACAGTGGCTACAGCGGCACTCAGAGTTATCCCCAGCAGGATATGCTTCCATCTTCCTCCTGCTCCTCTTCAACAGTCTCTTCATCATCAGGATTTAAGCCCCCTCACTTTCATGACGACTTACATGCTCCACCTCCGCAAGAGCCCTCCATGTTCCACAGGGGTCGGCCGGGATATCCTCCTTCAGCGTCCTTCAGACCTAATGAACCTCCCTATCCGTATCCCACTGTTGGAGGTTCAGGGATGCACATGCCTCTGCATCCACCAATGGCACCTCTAGGGGCTCAGTTTGAGCCACCACCGCTGTCCGACAGAGATAGAGACCGAGATAGAGAAAGGGGACACAGGGATAGGGATCGGGAGAGAGACCCAGGAGGGCGCTATGGAGGTGGGATAAGCTCCCGACGTTCCTCTTACCACTACCAACCGGAAACAAACTCCTTGTCCACATCCAAATCCTTCCATTCACATCACTCGCATCATGCTGATCGGCGTGAGGACAGGGATGGCAGGGGCTACCGGCGTGACAGCTCAGGCTCCCGCTCGGGAGATCACGGAAGGCATCGGAACCACCATCACTCCCACAACCACCACAGCAGCGGCGTAGCGGGAGCGAGCCGGCGGAGGAGCAGCCGAGACCGGGAATGGGAGCGAGACCGAGAAGGAGACTATAACAGCTCCGATCCACGTTATGGAGGCCACTCGAACTCTAGCCAACACTCGTCCAATAGCCTCTCGCCTCCCTCTGCCATCTCCTCTTATGGAGGAAACTCGTCGTCTAAAGACCTGTCCCCCTACGACACACCTTCTTCCTCCAGGCTAGAGCCCTCGCCGGCCTTCCGTCCTCAGCAGGGTGCAGGCGAGAGGGGTTTTGGGATGGGAGGAAGCATGGATAATGACTTCCGTGCTCATTCTCACCACACGCCCCTGGCGCCGCCTCCTCCACCTCCTCCCCTCCCTCCAGCGTCCGTCATCGCAGCCGCTGTGGCTGAAACGCTCGGCTCTCTTGAATTTGGTCAGGACAGTCCCCTACGAGAAGAACAGTGGACCAAACCCAAACGCTATCCCAGCACCCCGCCCCATCCACCTCGGACACCTCCGACCTCCTCGCCTCCTCACGTCTCAATCCCGTCATCCTCCACCTCTCCATCCTCCACCTCCCTGCCTCACCACCTCCCGTCTTCGACCGCATCCCTGTCTCCGCCTCCTCCTCAGCGTGACTCCTCCCCGGAGCCGGACTCCACCAATGAGAGCCTGCCGTTCTTGCACCACAGCAGCAGCTTGGACTCGCGTATTGAGATGTTGCTGAAGGAACAAAAAGCCAAGTTTTCTTTCCTTGCCTCAGATGATGAGGACGATGAGAAGGAGGAGGACAGAGAGAGGGGAAAAACAGGCGAGAATGCAGACGGTGGAAAGAAACTCCGGGAGGAGAACGGTGAAAGGCCTAGTCATAAAAGACAAGGAGAGATGGAGGGAGGCCAGCAGAGGAGGAGAGGAGAGAAAGATGGACGCCGCAGCAGGGGAAAGAGGCAAGGGGGTGGAGTCAGTGAAGGCAGGAAAACACCTCCAGAGGTGGCCTCTTCCACTCCCACTACGCACAGTTTGGTGTCAGAGTCTCTTCAGGGCCAAATGCCACCACCTCAGGAGGAGCACACAACCTCTGACTCACACAGGGCTCCACACACCCCACCCACCTACAATGGAGAGGCACAGGTGAGACCTCCTTGTTACATGTTATCATTCACCTTATTTTTTGAAAATAAGACCAGGTGCTATCATTTGTAATTTGCTTGTTGGTTTTGGTGTCATGAGCCACCATTTCCAGGTTTGGACACTATCGGATCCCGAAAGCATGCATCAAACAGTGCATGTGTTTAATCATGTTTTTCCGTGGTACTAGCAAAAAAAAAAAACAATTATTCAAACCTTTATCTCCATTCGGAGTACAAGAGTGATTTGTCGTTTATCAGTTTATCGTTAACCTAGAGACTGTGGTGTACACCAGACATCTTAAAATCTAAACTTAAATGCTTGATGTGGATGAAGAGTACTCCTAAATGACTGTTATGCTTGGAATCCATAATAAAACCAAAAACATCAAAACCTCAAGACTCAGCCAGCAGATAGCATCTAATTAATCACAAGTCTGTGCCATTAACCAAAAAAAAAAAAAGAAAAACTTCTGCGTTGAAAATTGTGAAGTGTTGAAGTGAATATATTAATGCTAGATTACAAAATGCTCTTAGAATTTTTTTTTCTGTGGCAATGCTCAGCAACAAACAGTAAGGGAGACGTTGCCTCTCATCCTTTTTTAAAGCTGATGTGCTTATATATTTTGCAGTTATAACTATGCACTGTTATTATATGGTTCGTTGTGTTTATTTGCATTAGCTTTGCTTTTCCTGCCATTCATGAGTCATGACCCTATCAGAACAGATTGCGACCCATTATTGGTAATAAAAAAAATTTTATTTTTAAAATATGAAACCGTATTATGTGCAAAAGTAGCTTCATGACTACCTTAAAAGGCCCATAAGACTTTAATTTATCTTTGAAACAAATTAAGTTACTTTCAGTGAAATCCAATTCACTTGCTTATTTGAGATTTAAAAACATCTTCATCTTCGTTCCAAATACAAACCATTTTCTAATAGTTTTGGAATGCATGAGGGTGAGTTAATGATGGAGGAATATTTTTGGTGTACTCTCACCGTTGAAGTCGCATTTTATTTTTATAAACTTGTGTAATTCTGTTAACAGAAGTGAAACATGCTTTTGCTCTTTTTCATGCTCTGGTAGGCTCAGGCATGGTACTTTCTGCTGTCTGAGAGTAATATTGCTCCGTTTCGGTGCAGCACTATATTTGTTTCTAGCTTGAAAATCCCCTCTCCCTCCAGTGTGTTTAACATGTAATCTTCACATCCTCCTCTCCAGCCTTCACCTCACTCTTCTGGGGAGGATATGGAAATATCTGATGAAGATGACAATGCCATCACCACAGCCCCCTCCCATCCCGCTGCCTCTTCATCCTCCTCACCGGCCACCTCCTCGCAATCTGCCCTCCCCTCCCAAACCCCAGACCCATCTGCGAGTCCTGTCCCAGACACCAGCCAGCACTTCAGCGCCGCCATGCCACCTCCGCCCATCCCGTCTTACCCTCCCCACCTCCCACCCCCACCTCTGCCCGGCTTCTCCCTGCAGCCCCCTCCACCCCCCGGCTTACCACCTCCGCTTCCTCACATGGAGCTGCACCCAGAGTACCCTCCTCCGCTGCCGCATCACATGTACGACTACGCCAGCTCCATGGAGCTCATGAGCCAGTACTGTGGAGGAGCACCCATGTCATTCCAGATGCAGACACACATGCTCAGTCGCCTCCACCAGCTGCGAATGGCCTCCTCCAACAGCTCTACGGTAACCCCTGGAGAAGTCCCGCCTGCCTCTGAATATCCCCCTTCATTTCACCTCCATTCGATACCACCTCCGCCACACCACCCACACCACCCATACATGGACCAAGATGGGAATGTGGCCACCCACTATGACCAGGACCACCGCTACATCCCACCTCACTTACCATACGCCTACCCGGACCCTCACGCCGCACAGCTTCCGCACCATCACACCATCCCGCCTCCCCACAGCCCCTGGCCTCCTCACCTGCTGCCCCAGCAGTTTCCTTCCCACTATCCTCCACCTGGCTTCAGCACAGTGCCTGGCTTAGACGGAGAGCTGTACGGAGTGGCGGATGACCAGATGGCCATAATGGGCCACAACCCCTACGAGTCAGTAGTGCAGCAGGTACTGGCAGCCTTGATCGAGGAGATGAAGAACATCATGCAGAGGGACCTGAACCGCAAGATGGTAGAAAACGTCGCTTTTGGCACCTTTGACGAGTGGTGGGACCGCAAGGAACAGAAAGCCAAGGTAACTTCAGAGAGTCTTCTAGATGTGACAATGGGCAACAAAACCATTCTTAATGCTCATTTTGAATAAATAAGCTTTCCATTGGTGTATGGTTTGTTAGGATCGGACAGTATTTGGTCGAGATAAAACCATTTGAAAATCTGGAATCTGAGGGTGCAAAAAAATCTAAATATTTGGAAATTTGCATTTAAAGTTGTCCAAATGAAGTCCTTAGTAATGCATATTACTAATCAAAAATTAAGTTTTGAAATATTTATGGTAGGAAGTTTACAAAACATCTTCATGGAACATGGTCTTTACTTAATATCCTAGTGATTTTTGGCATAAAATTAAAATCTATCATTTTAACCTCTACAATGTATTGTTGGTTATTGCTTTAAATACCCGTGCTACTTATGATTGGTTTTGTGGTTCAGTGTTGCATATGTTTTTGTGTATAACCTTTGGTGTTCATGAACTGTACCATTTCTTGCTCTCATTTTCTCAGCCATTCCAGACAGCCATGCGGGGAGTTGCAGTGGTGCGCGAGGAGGACAAGAAAGAAGAGAAGACCAGCAACCGACCTCGGGAGCCACTCACATCTCTGGTAGACTGGGCCAAGAGTGGAGGCATGGAAGGTTTCTCCCTGCGGGGGGCCTTGCGTTTGCCTTCTTTTAAGGTGCTTGAGGTTATTTACCAGCTATTAAACATTTAGAATCTATTTATGACATTCATGTATGATTGTCACAATTCACCCTCTGGTGACCATCACGTGGAGCTTTCAAACTGGTCATAAAGCTCTGGGGATTTTTACTCTGTGGGTTGAACTAACAGCCTCCACAGCAAAAAATATGAATGTTGGGATTCTGTCTAATTCACAAACTCTAACACACATAACGCCTATCTATGTCTCAAAATATGAATAAGGGGATATATAAATTCAGGGATGTGTCATCAATACACATTGAATCCGAATTATCTTCACAACAAACCAGCAAAATAAAAGTTTGGTTGACCTTGAGGAAATTATAACAGAAATCAAAATTTATTGCAATTGCATTGATAAGACTGGCGCACTTTATTACCATGATTTGAAATAATCTTGTGAAAAAGATGTTACTAATGAGGAATATGTTGTTCAGGTGAAGAGGAAGGAGCCTCAGGAACTTGTGGAGGGTGGTGAGCTGAAGAGAGCCAGGCCTTCGACTCCACCCGATGAGGAAGATGAGGGTATGTCACTGATGCTATGTTGTAAAGCTGGATTAATAAAGTGACCTTAAATTCTAATTGCTGTGTACTTTTTCTCTCTCAGACTCGTATCAGGGCAAATCTGCCGACACTGCTGCAGGAAGAACAGAAGAGAGGCGTGTGGCAGACAGAAGAGCAGCCAGGAGAAGAAGCAGAACAAAGGCACGCAAACCATATGACCTGGACAGTGAGGGAGAAGAAACATCAGATGGTTCTTCCTCAGAGAAGGTAGGTTTATTTACCATTATGTCTGTAATTTTTGTGTGTCTGTGTAGTACTGGGCATGGACTGGTTGGGAGCATCCCATTCATTGCAGCTAGAAGGATGCATTCACCCAAAAATAAAAATTAGGGCATAAATGATTTACCCTCTAATCATCCTTGGTGTATATGACTTTCTATTATTAGTTATTTAAAAATTTGTCTTTGATTTAATGTTTTAATGGCACTCAGCGGGTGTAAGATTGCATAAGTCCAAAAGTAGTTAAATAAAAAGCGCTCATCCATTACAAAAGTGTCTCAAATGGCTCTGGGGTGTTAAAGTCCACCTAAAGCGAATCGATGCATTTTTGTAAGAAAAATAACCATATTTAAAACGTAATAATTACAAGAGCTGTTTGAAATTATGACCAACTTAACTGAACAAACTTTTAATATATAATGTTTGTGTGTGTATGGCAATTAGGTGATTCTTTATCTACAAATGTAAATATTTATAGGCTCATTAAAATATTAATAAAATATCATCAATATTAGATCCACTGAACTTGTCACAATACCATGTGTGATGACTGTGAAGGCAAAAATCTGACAACAGTGGTCAGTAGTTTTGTAGAGTGTTGCCCTTCTAAGATCTGGTTTTGAATCTTATACTTAGCTGTTGTAGTTTCACTGAATAATGTCTAGATGGCAGCATTTCTTTTTTTTTTTCTTCAAATGCTGAGGGGAAATCCTCAGGACTGTCAGCAGATGAGTGAAAGCATGTTACTTCAACTACTGATTCCTTGTTGTTTTATTTTTAGGAGGAGGATGAAGACAGTGACAAAGTGGATGAGTCCGAAGGTATGCAGCTGTCTTGTTTTGTCTTTTGTACTGTGCTCATTAATTTGGCCTGTTGTTGCTATGTGCACTTTATTTCAGGCTTTTATGCATTTATGCAATCATATCTTGAATCTGTATCTTGCAATTTAAAGCCCGTTCACACCAAGAATGACAACGATATTAGCTTCCACACCAACGAACGTATCGTCTGTTTATACTAAGCACACACTCGTCTGCTGCTTTAAATTCAAAATTAAATTAAGCTTGTGATCCCAGGATTGATTCTGATTGGGGTATCAATATTTTTATCATCAGCTGGAAAAAAAAATAGTTCTGAAAGTGATTCCAACAATATTGTTTCTCTGTGCGTTTATTGTTATAGCTGTGGTGTGGACTATTCTTTAATATTGAGAAGGAGTTTTAGAACCTTATATCGTTATCTTTATAGTTATCGTGCTTAGTGCGAACGGCCCCTTAACTCTTTTCTCTATTTCTCATGCTTCTCAGATGAAGCCCTTAGTGCAGACAGTGATGACGAAAGCATTTCTTCCTCCTCTTCCGAGAGCTCATCATCATCATCCTCAGCATCATCATCTTCCTCCGATGAGGAGGATGAAGAGGACGGTGAACAGGCCATTGAGAGTGAATCATTGGACACAATGGATGAGTCTACGATGGACAGTGTGACCGCTATAGATGCAGAAAAGTATGATGGGTACGTCCCTCTTTGAGAACTGATATTGAGTAGGAAGTTGTGTCTTCACCAATTCATTGATATGCATTATGTCTGTTTCTTACAGGGACAAAGCAAATCTTGACCAATCATCAGTGACTGCTGCAGAGATCAAACAAGGTCAGTTAAAGATCACTTTTTACAAAAAACTAACCGAAATACAAGGGATAGTCTGCCTAAAGATGAAAGTTGTTTCACTTACTCATGTCGTTACAAACCTGTTTGATTATCTTTTTTTCTACAGAACACAAAAGATATTTTGATCCAAACAGTTTTGTTTCACATTGAATTCCGTTGTATTTTTTGTCCTTGTAATGGAAGTTAATGGAACAAAGCTGTTTGGTTAGAGTCATTCTTCAGAATATCTTCTTTTGTGTTCCACAAACAAAGTCAGTCATACAGGTTTGGAACAACGTTAGGCAGAGTAAATTGTTTAATGTTACAGAATTGTATTTTCAGAAGTGTGCAGTTTAGTTCACTTTATTTTTCCTTTCACTTCCAGAAGGAGAGAAAACGGCTACAGCTGTGCCTCCATCCTCCCCTTATCCCCGTCCCCCTTCACCCATTCTCCTCCTTCCCCCACTCAAGAAACGGCGCAAGACCGTTTCCTTCTCGGTGGAAGAGAGCGAGGTCAAGCCCTCCATTCTGTCACCTTCTGCTCCTTCTCCATCTCCCACTCCTGTCTCACAAGCTTCAGATAGTCCTACTTCCTCTTCTCCCGTAAGCACACCCACAGCAGCTGCCTCCTCCAAGCCCACCCCGATACTCCTTCCGTTTGCTTCTCGTCCTAGCGAGAATAACGCTCTGACCTCCCCTGCTTCCCCTTCCACCGTTCTTACCATCCCTCCACCGGTGCGTTCCCTGCGGCTTGATGAGCCCAAAAAGAGTCCAGGTCTCCCTCCATCCCCACAAACTCCCACAGCCAAAAACTCCTCCAAACGTGGCAAAGACTCTCCCAGAACGCCCCCGACGCCCGTCTGCCTCACTGTCCAGAACCTTCCGCTGGACCATGCCTCCATGGTCAAAGTGGCATACGAGGACCCCGTCCCTACTCCAACCATGCAGAAGGGTCGTGCACGTGGTCGCTCTCGGACACTCAGCCAGTCGGCTTCCGCCCCTCACCTGCATCCCTCTCTGGAGGAAGAGGAGGAGGATGAAGAGGAGCTGGAGCAGCGGCTGAAGCTCAGGGAGCAGCTGGGAGTGTCCAGCCTGCTGCAGCTGGCCTCTGCCCCCAAGCCTGACCTGTCGGTGCTGGCCGATGTGGCACTGAAGATGGACCCGGAGGCAGATATCGACTCGGAAGAAACCGAGACCTCCGATGAGGCAGAGGAGCACAAGCTGGAGGAAGAAGAGGGAGACTTCTTCGCCCCGCACCCACGCCAACCACTCCCGGATCCAGAGGGTCTGTTCGTCATGCAGGAGCACAACTATTCCAAAACTCCTGCCCCTCTGCACCTCACGTCTCCACAAAAGAGGACGAAACAGGACCCCACCGTCCTGCTCCCTGCCGACCTCAACCAGCACGGTGTTCAGGAAGCCCCCGAAGAGGTCATCGGGGATGCTCTAGCCGCAAGAGGAGTGGCCCCAGAGATATACGGGGACCTTTCCGGGATGGGCCTGCTGTGTGATGCCAGGGAACCGGCTGAGACGCAGACCAAGACACTCGGCCCACCGCACAAGAGGAAAGGATCAATTAGCATAGAGATGGAGATGGAAGAGAGCGGGAAAGGGAAGAGCAAGAAGAGAAGTAGGAAGGACAAAGAAAACGAGGAACTGCAAATCTCTAAGAGACAGAAGGAGAACCAGATCAAGAAGCAGAGGAAACGGAAGTTAGAGGTATGTGTATCTGTCTGGTTTTCATTTAATAACATGTTGCAAAAGAATTCACCCTAAAGTAATTTTCGTATGAGGATTTTGACTTTCTCAGCATGTAGTAATAAAACCTGAATAAACTGATGTTGTGGGTTATTACCGTGTTGCATTTATTGCCAGTAGAACAGAGACAAAAATAAAGTCAGATGGGGTAACTAAAGAATTTTCTTATTGAATGTGAATGTCATTTGAAGAATTGTTTTTTTTTTTTTTCAAATTCCCAGGACTTGACCTTATATATATGCCTTTTCTTTCTTTCTTTCTTTCTTTCTTTCTTTCTTTCTTTTTTAAATCAGCAATTTCACACCTTTACTCAAATATATATTCTCATTAATTCTCTCTCTCTCTTTCTCTCTCTCTCTCTCTCATATATATATATATATATATATATATATATATATATATATATATATATATAAGATAAATACTTAGCTTCTTAGTTTGTTGAATAGGGAGGCATCTAAAGGCATCTAAGGATTTTTGGAGGGTGGGTCTCATGGTCAGTAGTTGCAAAATCACAGAGAGGCTCAAAATCACTTCCCAGAACATTCTCGTTCATCATTCCTGGCTGGAGGAATGATCTTCACACCCCTATCAGTAATGTTGAATCCCTGACAATTTTCAAGTTACACCTGAAAACTCATCTCTTTTGATGCTACTTTACTTCATCCTAAAAAAAAAAAATCATATTTTTTCCTTCTCCTTCTAGCTTGTACTTAATTGAACAATGTCTAAATCATGGTATTGCTATCACCTATTTAAGAAGAATTGCTTTATGTTTTCCTCAGCTGTAAGTAGCTTTGGATAAAAGCACACTAATATTCAAAGTTTTTTTTTTTTTTAAGTATTATTCTCACCGTGTCTCTATGTGATCAAAATGACTAATATTTTGAAATCTTAAATTTTAAAATAACTGCATTCTACTATAAAAAATATATTTTAAAATGCATTTTATTTCTGTGAGATTGGAAAGAGGAATTTTTAGCAGCCTTTGCAGTCTTAGTGGCCACGTTTACATGCAACCAAATCATCTGTTAGTAATCAAATTGATGGCTCAGTCGGACCGAAATGCCTTCATGTAAACACTTAAATCGAGCAGATTGAACCTGAATGGAATTTCTACCAGATTGGGATGGGTGGTTTCCTTCGAGAGTACATGTAAATACTTGATCAGATTGAATTCAAAACTAAAAGTATTGTGCTGATGTATTGACGTAACGATGAATGACACATGGAACGAGCTGTTGTTTTTGTAGAATGAAATGTCATAAATAACTCGTGCTATTCTAAAATTCTCTTTCCACTCATTGTCTGCACCACAGTGAGGGGGTTACCGTGATTTACTGCTTGATAAAACTAAGCTGCACGGCACAAAGCTTCATGTGTGCGTCGTCTCCTACTTAGGACCTAAAAAGAGAAATGTTAACTCTGTTCTTTTAAACCAAACAAAGATAAAAGAAGCAGTGTTTTCAGAATATTATGTACAAAGAGTGAGACAATCTGCATATTTGTGGAGTGTGTACAGATCAGAAGATCAAATCCAAAATTGAAGCTTTTGAAAAATAACCGCAACATCAACTCAATCATTTTATTTAGTGTTTGAGTAAACACTGCATTGGGATTTATCAATCAGAATGATTGCATTCTGACAAAAAAAAAAAAAAGTGTATATATATTATACATATTATACACAGACACACACATGTATGTTCTCGATCTATATACTAGTTCAGTGGCACATTGCATTGTTAATGTAGCACTGTTGCAACAATTTTAACGTGCTGGGATGTTTCAGGCTGTTGCGGTATAACAGTTTGTCCTGCAAACCCACAGAACTTGAAAAGCTTTCAACAGCTCTGTATTGTTGGGTAATAGGGTTGATTGCCAAATAGTGCAAGATTATCCCACCATTTGGTCTGCTTTTTTGTGTGCATTTTGTCTGTTTTCCAACATTTTCCAATCATACTTTATTGTCAGGAATATGAAGAAGACGTGGATGTAGAACAGCTGGAGTCTGGCGAGCTTTCCAGCTCCAGCTCGGAGTCGGGAGACTCTGACTTCGGTCTGGAGAGATCGCTGGAGTTTGAAAAGGAAGAGGTTCGAAAGAGCGAACGACTTTTCCTGCAGGAAGCAGGCTTGACCCCCTCGACTCAGCGGCGGCCCAAACACGTTCCCACCCCAGCTCCCGTACCACAGCCCTCTTACAAGAACCGTAGCGAGTTTGAGCAGATGACCATCCTCTATGACATCTGGAACAGTGGCCTGGACCAGGAAGATATGAGGCTCCTGAAGAGCACCTACGAGAAACTGTTGCAAGATGATCACGGCACCGACTGGCTCAACGACACACACTGGGTCCCTCATACCAATATCCTTACAGCTGCTTAAGAATGAAAATGCAGTTTATACAAACAAACATGTGCTTTAATTAGTGATACAGACGCCAACAGAATTAACAATTTCAAATGTACAGAGTCAGCAAGTATAAGTGCATACAAGTAAGAGATTAAAAGACTTCATTTTCACTTTGATGCTTATTTCCAAGTACACTTTACCCAAGTTTTGCTCCCTTAACCTCTTGCCTGCACTCACCAACATCCCCAACCCTCGGCGGAAGAAGAAGGCGGCCGTTGGGCAGCTAAGACAGCATGTCACGGGCTGTGCTCGCAGTGAAGGCTACTATGCCATCAGCCGCAAGGAGAAAGACGTCTACCTTGAGCTAGACCAGCCAGTGACTGTCCAGGAAGCTGGAGACTATGATACCTCAGTAGGTTCACTTTAGGTTTTAATAACTCAAAGTTAGTTTTTTGTTGTGAAGATGTCAGATTTAAATGCACATACTGTACTGATGTTAGTGAAAATAAATGACCTTGTTTAGCATGGACATGGCAGACAGTTTGTGTCTGTCTGAGCATCTCTCTCTGTCTGTGTCTGTCATAGGGCTCGAATCGTCTGCTCTCTGAAAGACGCTCCGAGCAGCGGCGTCTCCTCAGCGCTATCGGCACTGCAGCAGTGATGGACTCGGACCTGTTGAAACTGAACCAGCTGAAGGTAAAGGTCTTCAGTTCATTTACACAACCGTGACCTTGATCTATCGACTATCAGCCCTTTTATTACATTGACCTCACCACTCCTTCAATTCCCCTTTGGCTTGTTTTCAGTGTAGTACTTTTGATAAGATCTTCGAGAATGAGTTCAAAGTTAAAAGGTGCTCCTTTTTAAAGCAGTTCTTCTTTGGACCTCCTTAATTGCTTGTTCTTTGAGTAAAGAATGAATGAATGCACTCCGTATGTTTGGAAAGGGCAGACATGTGTCTGGTTGGTTTGTTATGCATTATTATTATGTTTATTATATGTTATTTTGCACTTTAATCATCGAACTGGATGTATATGCTTTCTGCTGTAAAAAAAGCATTTTCCGGTCCATTTATCCATTTTATCACAGTTACGATCTGTGTTTGGAGGGGTTACTAGGAGGAACTGTTTAAACTGTCTGTTTGAAAGATGTGTATAGAACAATGTTTAGATGGATAGGAATGCTCTAGCCAGGGGGGTTTTGTGTTAATCTGTGTTTAGTCTGGTACCACTCATGTCTTTCAAGCAAAATCAGTCGGTAGGTTTTTTTTCCCTCACCTAGGAAACTTTTAATTGATCGCAAGTGACCATAAAGACATTCATAATGTTATAAAGTATTTATATATTTTTTTTAAAATGCTGTTATTTTGAACTTGCTGTTCATCAAAGAATCCAGAAAAAGATCAGGTTCCACAAAAATATTAAGCTGCAACTAGGGATGCACGATCATGATTTTTCATGGCCGAGCAAACTGGCCGATTCTGATACCGATTTCCCATTTGTTTGTTTTTTTCTTTAGTTTTTTGTTTTTTCTTTAAGCAACAACAACAACAAAAAAGCTAAGTGTACATTAACAAGATGATTATTTGGTATTTAATAGGCCAAACTGGCTTTTGGCTATTGAAAACAATAACCTTAACCATCTGAAATGATCGGCAGTAACTGTACAGTAAGTAGCCTACATTCAATACAAACACAGATGATACAGACATCAGCATTTAGCTTTTGTTTTTGAATTGGGTTGAAACGACATAGAACTGGCCTTAAATGAAAATATTAACTGTAACCATGTGAAATTAAAGCAACAACTGCATAGTTCTACAGTCCAACAAACACAATCAACACACATTTAATAAGATGTTACTTGATCAACATTGAGTATTTGTTTTAGTTTTTAAATGTGGTTTTAAATTAAAAAAAAGGTCTTTACCAGTGAGCCTTGGTGAGCATAAGAGGCTTCTTTCAAAAACATTCCAAAATCTCGCTGACATAAAAATTTATGAGCAGTAATGTAAAACATGATGAAAAGGTGTGTGCATAATCCAAATTTAAATACATGGATCTCTCTTATTAAGAATTCAATAACCAACATATTAGAATACTGGTGTTTATACTTTCTGTATTTGGCCAAATAATGGGGTTAATGTTCACATGGTGTTCTTGTGCTTTTAAACATGGCCAGTCCTGAATGTTTACATGTCTTCATGCTTGTAATTCATCTGCCTGCAGTTCCGTAAGAAGAAGCTGAGGTTTGGCCGCAGCCGTATCCATGAGTGGGGCCTGTTTGCCATGGAACCCATTGCTGCAGATGAGATGGTCATTGAATATGTGGGACAGAGTATCAGACAGGTATGACTAACAACTATTAAAAGATCTCTGCTTGGAAATGAGTTTGTTTCCTCTTGAGGAACGCATACTTGTTCATTCAGTGGCAGTAACTCCTTGTTCAAGCTCTTGTTCTGTCCAGGCTGGACTATTGCAGTGCTCTTTTGGCAGGTCTTCCAGCCAGTTCTTTTAAACCTTTACAACTAATCCAGAACGTCGTAGCAAGTTACATTTTTAATGAGCCAAAGAATGCACGTCACACCTCTGTTTATCAGTTTGCACTGGCTAACAATAGCTGCTCGCATTAAAATTCAAGGCACTGATGTTTGCCCACAAAGTCACCATCCTTTTGCCCTCTAGAAGCTTGCGTTCTGCAAATGCATATCACTAGTTTGTACTATCCCAAAGAAGCACAAATTTACTTTCACTGACTTTTAAATGAACTGTTCCCTCCTGGTGGAATGACCTGCCCATCTTCAGCAATCAGCTAAAAACACATCTCTTCAATTTCTATTTGATCCTCTAACTCTAGCACTCTCTATTCTAATTCTATTCTTTAAACAAAACCTGCCCCTTTAGTCATGCACTCCATTAATTTACTGCTTTCGGTTTTATTTTTATTTATTATACACTTAACAGGCTTCTAACACTAGCCTGCTCTTTTCTTTTTCTATTCATTGTTTTCTTTTTTATTATATATATATAAAAATTGCATTGCAAAATCACATGTTTGTGATTTGTTATAGAACGATCATATCATTACTCTCTTGTTGATTTCAATTGCTTCCATTGTCACTTTGGATAAAAGCATCTTCTAAATGTAATGTAAATGTAATTGTGTTTGCTGCACCATTTGTAGATGGCTGCAGATAATCGGGAGAAGCGATATGCCCAGGAAGGCATCGGGAGCAGCTACCTATTCCGTGTCGATCATGACACTATCATTGACGCCACCAAGTGTGGCAACTTGGCTCGGTTTATTAACCACTGCTGCACGGTAAGTACCCTCCTAGTGACGCATACATATTCATATATCTCAAAAACCATATGACGTCTGATAAACATATTGCAGCCACTCCCAAAGTCAATAACTGCCACGTTTATATAAACCTACTTTCAGTATACTACATGTACATAGTAGGATAAGGGTTTGGTTTAGAGTTACTTGCAATTATGCATAATTAATTTCCGTTATAAATAGTAAGTACACCTCAAAATAAAGTGTTGGCAAATTATCAGTGCTTTAAGGCTTTCAAGTAGGTCTTAGACTTCCAGACAATTCCTTTTAAAAACCTAATGTCTTTCACACTGACATCGGATAATAATCGTTGTCAAATCCAGTTGTGAATGTCAATGTTTACGGAAGTTTTCCAGACCTGCAGATTTTTGTCCCCATCTAATGGGCTTAATTATGCTAATGTATTGCTGATAAGACTTGGATAATGTTGCTTCTGGTATTCCCATGGTTTATAAATGCCAAAACACGCATTTTGTGTTCTTCAACCAGCTGTGAATGCAATTTGTATTTGCACCATGTTGATAATCCCCTCCAGAAACAGAAGTAGCACTCACATAGAGCTATGCTGAACACAAACAGAAATGCATCATCTAAATTTCCAACACTCCTATTGGAGGCCATGTAATTCAAGAAACCTGCACTTGTTCTGCATCTTATTCATGATTTAATGCATCCTCTCTCGCAGCCCAACTGCTACGCCAAAGTGATCACCATCGAGTCCCAGAAGAAGATAGTCATATACTCCAAGCAGCCCATCGGCGTGAACGAGGAGATCACGTATGATTACAAGTTCCCCATTGAAGAGAACAAAATCCCATGTCTGTGTGGCACGGAGAACTGCAGAGGAACCCTCAACTGAAAGTGTCCTAGACCTTCCCCGATACATGACTTGCCAATCCTCTTTCCTGGCCCACAAGCTACTGTTCTCGGCACACAACAATGTAGATCTCAGCACTGCCGCAACACCTCCAGTTCTTTCTCCTCCTCAAGTTTTTCTCTTCTGACCTGGCCCTTATTAATATCCGGAGGTATTTTGTTCCTCCTGTTGCAGCTGTGTTTGGTGATGTTGTTTTGCCAAGGTCTGTGCTTTAAAGTTGTTCAGCGACTGCACACACACATATTCCGCTCACTTATGCACAACGTCTAACAGTGGCAAACACCCTTAAAGTGCTGGGTCTTTTTCTCCAAGGGCAACTTTTAAAGTCCTACCTAAAAACATGGATTTAAGCCTTCACCCCTGTCGTGAGAGAGAGTATTAATTTGAGTTCATTATTTATTGTCCCTGTTCTGAGCCCTGTTCGCTTGTGTTGTTTATTTAGCTCAGATCTGTTGCTGTAGATTCTTCAGATTATCTGCATAGTATCACTTTTTTTTTGTTGGCTGTTGTGAAGCTATTTTGGCGCGCACATTTCTTTCTAAACTTGCTCAAAGTTCAAACGATCTTAATGTCTCCCTTTCCAGCATGATGTGCTGGTGTTCAAAAATGGTCTAGTATTGTAAGTTTGTTACATTTACTACTACTGTTTTTCACACATTAGTTGTTACAATGCCAGTGCACTGTAAAAACAGTTATTCCAGAGGTCATCATGCACCCGCCATCATTTTAATTCATGAAGTGAGATCCCTTTCGGTCATAGTTTTTAGCAATACATGAAAGACAGGACAGATGAGGTATTCTTTTTGGTGTGCTGAAATATATGCGCATCGATATTTTAGTGAAAGGATGGCTATATTGATTGGGTTTTCCTTTGGCATTGATATTATTGTAGACCACTGATGAATTGTGGAGGAATTGGGCACATGTTTTGAGACCAAGCACTCTAACTCCACTGCTAAAGAGAATATCATCGTAAAATATGTATTTTCTCATTACTGACTGTCCAAGATGCAAAATTGGGTGTGCATATTTATACATTTCACAACAAAATGAAAGTCCCAATTCCTCTGAGAGATGTGCGTGAGCAGAGTTTCACTAGAACAGATGGTTGTGTTCTGTACTTTCATATTACTGGTTGTCTCTCTCTCTCTCTCTCTCTCTCTCTCTCTCTCTCTCTCTCTCTCTACTCCACTCTGCCATAAATCTTTTTTCGTTTTTTGTCTTTTTCCTTACTTTGTTAGAGGGCCTTGCCAGCATTCTGTTCCTTTGAAAGGAAAACCTGTAAAATATGTAGATTTACTGCAGTCTTTCAGTAAAAACTGCTCCACAGAAGTGTAACCATAAAAAAACGAAAACGACAAAAAAGTTCAAAAGAATTACATGTAAATATTGTAGAGGTGTTTGTTTCTCGTAGAAACACACCAGTTCTAGTCTGTAAATATGTTCATCCTTTTCCTACTTCCCATTGCAAGAAAATAATTGTACATACCTATCATTCAGTTATTGGTTTTGTTTTTGTTGTTGTTTTTTCTCCCTTTTTAATTTGATTCAAAAGTTTTAATATTATTTGCAATATTTCTCTTGTATTAATGCGTTGGACCCTTTATTAATGGTGCATTAAAATATTTTTTAAAATAATTGCTCCGTTTTTTCTTCCCCCGCTTTGAAGAGGTTGAAATAAAACGTGTTTGCACAGTTGCTCATGCATGGGTTTGCAAACGACAGGCCACTGTATCTCTTAAAATAGAGGTATGTCAGAGGTGAATGCTGCTGCTTCTGTGCATTTATATTTGTACGAAATATGACCCATCAAGTTTTGTTACAGTCAGGCATGGGCTCTGCTGGAGCTCCTGCTGCTTGGAAATGAAACCAGAAAAAAAAAAAGATTTGAAGGCCTGTTTTAGGTTAAAGGGACCGAACCAAATAATTTGATTTGTTTAAAAGACACTTACCTTGGCAAGATTACCTAATATCGACACATAGTTGATATTACAGACTGTAGCTGATTATTATTTTGTTTCACAATCCAACTACATCACCCCACTGAAAGAAAAAAGCAACACCACTGAAATGCAATCTCATGGCATGATCCACTTTAACAGTCACTGATCTTTGGTGTCCATGTCAGTATTTTCCACCTCTTTTAGCTCCTGCATTGTGCACTCTGCTGAAGTTTTATCTTTCAGTCTGCGTCGTGGCTCCTGGCAAACATTCCAGAAGGATTAAGCTGGATGTGCATTATCTCTTGATGTTAAAAGAGACTTGAGCAGATAAAGCATTGAGAGTTGAGTAGCATCTAAAATGTTTTCAGATTTTTGTAGATTTGGGCTTTTGTTAAAAATAATAGACTATATACTGTAGACGTTCAAGATGAATATGTATGCCAAGTTATTTTATTTTGATCCACTAAGGCAGTATAAATAACTTGTCTCGATTTCTTCATCTCCTTCACCATGTTTCTGTATTCGAGCTGCTCAATGTGTGGCGGAAACATGTGGCTTGCAGAGGAAGACACACACCTCCTTCTCTAAAATGACACAGGAAACAAACGTCAAGTTTGAGCTCACTGGATTCATTGAAGAAAATTAGGAAATCTGCTGAGGTAAGGGGTAATCTCACATAGGAAAGCATGTGGTTTGTATAGACCACCTGCCAAGTAATATCTTCTGTGGCTGCAGCTAAACTCATCTTATTATTATTTGTAAGACCGTTAAGCAAAGATATAGGAGCAAGGAGAGAAAGCGAGCAAGGGAGGATAAAATGGGTTAAAATATTAATAATGTAGGCCTATTTTTTCTGGGTTATAAGTAGTAATTTCTAGTTGACAGCGGCCAAACCCGCTGTGTGAAATGTGTGGCTAGATAAACTCAACTGGTGTGACAAAAGCCACCGTCAGTCATCACTGTGGTATTCAGAAAACCTGAGTTAGAGCGGGAAATGATGCGATGACCAGCGCTGTTTCGCGGTAAAAGACAGGGCAAGCCATTCATTCATTCTGGTTTACTCTGAAATATTTCCTCTCTGTACGACGTCACACGTACCCTCATCGGAAGCTGTTGTAATTTCCCGAATCACCGGTGGCGAACCGGTAATGCGGATAGCACTCCTCACAGCCGCGTTGCGTGCTTACAAGATGCCAACATCTTACCGTGACCTCTAAACAGTACCTGGATTTAAAATCAAAAACTGAAGCATTTCCTGTAGTTCGCGGTAAATAAATAGGCCTAAAAGAAAACGAAAATAACAATGGAATAATTTGTCAACGTGACATGCATATATTTGTATGCAATGGACCGTGGAAGCAATCAAAATCAACATAAAGTAACAAGTTATTTTTTATTTTTTTATTATAATAAAAGAAAACAGAATAGAAAAGAATAAAGCAACCTAGTGGTAGAGGACGTTTTGTTTAGTTTATCTATATATATTTATACTTACAACTTTACTAAGAAGTTGCTTCGTAAACTAAAACCTAGAAACCATAACAAATTGTTGCTTAGTAAATTGAAACCTAGAAACCACAAACAATTCCAATCATAGTGGAACTCTCTCTGTATGTGAAAGAATAGTTCAGTGTTTTACTCTCATTTGTAAAATCGTTGCTTAGTAAATTAAACCTAGTAACCATAAAAAAATCCCAGGATACATTATACATTATATTCCAATGTATGGCCCTGTATATCTGTTTGCATTATGAACACCCACCTGTAAGCTAAAAGTGGTATCAATAAAAAATCATAGTGATTTCTAACAGTTAAAAGCTAATAATCGGTTAACAAAGTTTCTGTACTATATACTGTGAATAACTGTAATTATATTTATGTAATGTTTCAGTAAAAGTTTGTGGAAGTGAAAAATAATAAGTCATTGTAAATTGACATTCCCTGCATGGCACTTAAAGAGCAGGTCACACATATATACATAATATTACACACACACACATATATATATATATATATATATATATATATATATATATATATATATATATATATATATATATATATATATATATTATAATATTTTTTATATCTAATTTGTGGTTTATATCATAGCTATCCTTAAATGAAAAAAAAATCTACAAAGATGTTAGTTGAAAAAGTGCATAATAAATAAAGATATTGTTTCTCAAAAGAGAGCGTCGGTTCTATATTGCCTTAATGAGTCATCATATTGTCAAATCTTTTGCCTGTTTCCAGTATAAGTCACTGGGTAACACATTCGCATAATCCCTGCCTGTCCGTCAAATACAAACAAAATCTGACCTGCCCACAAACACTTCCACTAGTTAGTGTGTTTACATCATGTTGAGAAGATCAGATTAAAATCGACTTTATTGTCAGTATGCAGAGTACAAGTACAGATCTAATGGAATTCATTTAGCATCTAACCAGAAGTGCATGAATATAGAGTTTTATATACATATAAGTGCAGAGTAAGTGAAGCTATGATTTACAGAATTTACAGTGGAGTTACTATACAGTATAGAGTATTTTACAGAATATAAAAAGAAGTGCAATGTATTATAATATGTACATTATGAACCGCAGAAAAAGTTGGAGGATTTCGATATAAAAAAAAAAAAAGTGGAGACTGGTTCCCTTTCAATTAGGTCACTCTACAGTGCTATGGGAATTACCCTTTCCTCTAAATACTACTGAAGCCTTATTGAATCGCTCCAGTGAAACTGGCCAATGGTGTTCAAGCGTGTGAAATATGAGTGGCTCCCACTCTATATAAAGCAGCGATTGTACGTCATCCATTCACAATCTTTGCCTTCAGCAAACCTACAAGAAACAAAAAGCATATTCAATTCAATACAGTTCAATTCAACTCAAGTTTACTTGTATAGCACTTTTTACGATACAATCATTGCAAAGCAATTTACAGAAGATTAAGTTTCAACTATTTAGTTATTAGTGGTGACTCAGTTTATGTGCATATGGCAGAAATATTCTGAAAAATACAAGATGTATTGAACCAGACAACACTATTAACAGCAATTATTATATGATGCAATCACACTTGTAGTAATATCTGGTAGTATTGCATGTTTTAGGGTTAGCGTCCTCTGAGGGTCAGCATCATGTCTTCTCAGGTGTTCTGGATCCAGACTAAAGCTTGTGTAAATCCTAGTTAGCACGGGATGTCAATCCTGTGGCGAAACAGAGAAATAAATAGAGACATAATTAGCATAGCTGCTGATCCAAACAAAGTAAAATTAATTAGTTTAACCCGAGCTAAAGAAATATATGCATATTTGATCAGATACAGCCGCGGTCACAAATTATGAGATGCATTATTGTTTCCTAGCTTGGTAATGTTTTGAAGATGGAAAAATGCTGTTTTTGTAACATGGGAAATATGGTTTTTCAAAGGACAAGTTGCTGTCTAATATAACACCCATATTTTTGAACTGTAGAGGAAGTAACAGTACGTCTAGTTGCAAACTGTAATCTATGAGATTCTGTGTACTGTTTTATCTGTGTCTTAACTATCATCAAGAGTACTCACTGTGATCTACACGCTACAGCGGACACACCTTGTCTCCCCTGCTGTATTCCAGTGGGCTTCAGACAAAGATGACCTCTCCTGTGCGGAGCCAATCAAACTATGTGATATCCACTAATCGTGCAACTTTTGCCTGGGTCGCGCACACTTATAGGTGGCTCTAAGGGGGATCAGACTGCCCACACTGCAGAGATATGAGTCTTCGGACTCTCAGGGTCCGTGTGGCCATCGTCCGAGATGATGAACTTGCCCAAATAGCTCTGCTGTGCTCTTTCTCTGCATCCTCTTTTGAGCAAGGAGTAAAAGTGCCGCAAGCTTCCAATTTGGATCTGTCCAGGACAGGTGACGAGCACAGTGCCCACCCGCTCCTCACCCACCGTGGCTGGTTCCCTTCCAGTGTGCTTCATGACTGCTGATCTCCATCCCTCCCCCGGCGTGTGGGATGTGATATTTCAGTGCCATGGTACCTCCAGTCGGACCCATGAACAACATTGGGGAATCTTGTAGTGTTGGATCATCACCTATGGCTTACCCAGACTGAGTTGAATGACTGAGAGGAGGTGGCTCTTCTGGACGGACCCGTGAATCCATCAGGTCTCTTTGGAGCAGCGGTGGAGATGATCACGGAGCGCTTCATTGAAGTGCAGAAACAGTATAAGGTTATTAGCCACTTCCCGCCAAACCGAGCTGGCGTGAACCCTCCTGCACGTTCCTGCTGCTCCTCAGCACAGCTCGTGGGACGACTGCACGTCTCAGGGCTGACTGTGATTATGCAAAAGAGCATGCAGGTACCGAGCCAGAACATCTCCGTTTTAGGAGATGAGTCAGAGGAGCACACACAAAAACAGAGGACGCTTGGCCAGATTGCTTCCACCTCAACAGTGTGCAAATTAGGACTCCTACATAGGTGACCACTTCAGCTCTGACAATTTTGTTGAAATGAACTTCAACTAGTCTATACATGTAATGATGCTGGTGCTTCCACCATTTCATATTCCCTTTTTTACCAGCATTAACTCCGCCCCGGTGTGATGCGGCATCATCTAGTTGCCTCCCCCCCTTAACTTTACATGGTTTTCACTAAGTCCTGTAGACCTGAGCTGTGTTTAACAAGAGCACCAATATCATCACCACTCATATTACGGTTCCGTATGTGAAACTTGACATTTTCAGTCGAGCCAGGCTCCATCACTGTGACACGGCAGGATTTTATATGTTCTCACAGCAATGTAGAGTGACCGAATCAAAAGGGAATGCTCGGGTTATTCATGTAACCTCTGTTCCCTGGGATGAGGGAATGAGACATTGCTCTTATTGCCATGTCACATAGCTTAGGATCTTAGGATTCCAAGTTGCTTCAGTCAAGATTCTGAATGGATGACGTACAAGCACTGATTTATATAGAGTGGGAGCCCCTCATATTTTGCTTCCTTTACTCCTATACGCAAACTCACGAGACTAGCACATCGCAGAGGCACGCGCGCTGTGCATACATCTTGCGTCATCCACCGGAGTGGCTATGACAGATAACTGATGGTTAATGATAAAAGGTATAATAGATCCTTTTATGAAATATGAATAGTTTTCTTACAAAAATGTTTGCATTTACTACAGAAGGCCTTTATTTACAACTCGGAGCCTGGTGAGACACGTTTTATGATGAATGCACACACTTTATTTGACGACTTGTAGACTGTTCAACTGCAACACCCTGCACTGCAATGATAGATCTTTGAATAGCCAGGACATTTTTTTATATAATTCCGACTGGATTTATCTGAAACAAGAGTCATATACACCTAGGATGAAACAGGAGTAAAAAACAGGAGTAAAAACAGTCTAACTTTCATTTTTTGGTGAACTAACCCTTTAATTAGCCACTAGTGTCAGACTATTAATAGCTAGCGATATGGCTAGTAAGCTGTGAAAGCTGAGACTTAA
>NC_039270.1:22121864-22131214 GCF_003368295.1 Carassius auratus | reverse complement strand
CTTATGCACTTAGATGCTTGGGGTTGAATTTGGCTTTAGTTTTCTCCAAAACTATACAGTAGAAATATTTGAAACTTAATACAGTAATGGTCAGATTGACTGTAAACAGAAATAAACTGAAAGAACGAGCAAACCTATAAAGCAAAGATTTTTATGAGTGCTTGAAAATGGACATGATGTAAAGTGCTTATGCACTTAGATGCTTGGGGTTGATTTTGGCTTTAGTTTTCTCCAAAACTATACAGTAGAAATATTTGAAACTTGATACAGTAATGGTCAGATTGACTGTAAACAGAAATAAACTGAAAGAACGAGCAAACCTATAAAGCAAAGATTTTTATGAGTGCTTGAAAATGGGACATGATGTAAAGTGCTTATGCACTTAGATGCTTGGGGTTGATTTTGGCTTCAGTTTTCTCCAAAACTATACAGTAGAAATATTTGAAACTTAATACAGTAATGGTCAGATTGTCTGTAAACAAAATAAACTGAAAACACGAGCAAACCTATAAAGCAAAGATTTTTATGAGTGCTTGAAACTGGATAAGTGTTTATGTACTTAGATGCTTGGGGTTGAATTTGGCTTTAGTTTTCTCCAAAACTATACAGTAGAAATATTTGAAACCTAATACAGTAATGGTCAGATTGACTGTAAACAGAAATAAACTGAAAGAACGAGCAAACCTATAAAGCAAGATTTTTATGAGTGCTTGAAAATGGGACATGATGTAAAGTGCTTATGCACTTAGATGCTTGGGTTGATTTTGGCTTCAGTTTTCTCCAAAACTATACAGTAGAATATTTGAAACCTAATACAGTAATGGTCAGATTGACTGTAAACAGAAATAAACTGAAAGAACGAGCAAACCTATAAGCAAAGATTTTTATGAGTGCTTGAAAATGGGACATGATGCAAAGTGCTTATGCACTTAGATGCTTGGGGTTGATTTTGGCTTCAGTTTTCTCCAAAACTATACAGTAGAAATATTTGAAACTTAATACAGTAATGGTCAGATTGTCTGTAAACAGAAACAACAGAAAGAACGAGCAAACCTATAAAGCAAAGATATTTATTAGTGCTTGAAAACTGGATAAGTGTTTATGTACTTAGATGCTTAGGGTGAATTTGGTTTTAGTTTTCTCCAAAACTATACAGTAGAAATATTTGAAACTTAATACAGTAATGGTCAGATTGACTGTAACAGAAATAAACTGAAAGAGTGAGCAAACCTATAAAAGAAAGATTTTTATGAGTGCTTGAAAATGGCACATGATGTAAAGTGCTTATGCACTTAGATGCTTGGGTTGATTTTGGCTTTAGTTTTCTCCAAAACTATACAGTAAGAAATATTTGAAACGTAATACAGTAATGGTCAGATTGACAGTAAACAGAAATAAACTGAAAGAGTGAGCAAACCTATAAAGCAAAGATTTTTATGAGTGCTTTGAAATGGCACATGATGTAAAGTGCTTATGCACTTAGATGCTTGGGGTTGATTTTGGCTTCAGTTTTCTCCAAAACTATACAGTAGAAATATTTGAAACTTAATACAGTAATGGTCAGATTGTCTGTAAACAAAAATAACTGAAAGAACGAGCAAACCATATAAAGCAAAGATTTTTATTGAGTGCTTGAAAAACTGGATAAGTGTTTATGTACTTAGATGCTTGGGGTGAATTTGGCTTTAGTTTTCTCCAAAACTATACAGTAGAAATATTTGAAACTTAATACAGTAATGGTCAGATTGACTGTAAACAGAAATAAACTGAAAGAGTGAGCAAACCTATAAAAGAAAGATTTTTATGAGTGCTTGAAAATTGGCACATGATGTAAAGTTGCTTATGCACTTAGATGCTTGGGGTTGATTTTGGCTTCAGTTATCTCCAAAACTATACAGTAGAAATATTTGCAACTTATAGCAGTAATGGTCAGATTGACTGTAAACAGAAATAAACTGAAAGAACGAGCAAACCTATAAAACAAAGATTTTTATGAGTGCTTGAAACATGGGACATGATGCAAAGTGCTTATGCACTTAGATGCTTGGGGTTGAATTTGGCTTCAGTTTTCTCCAAAACTATATAGTAGAAATATTTGAAACTTAATACAGTAATGGATCAGATTGACTGTAAACAGAAATAAACTGAAAGAACGAGCAAACCTATAAAGCAAAGATTTTTATGAGTGCTTGAAAATGGCACATGATGCAAAGTGCTTATGCACTTAGATGCTTGAGGGTTGATTTTGGCTTTAGTTTTCTCCAAAACTATACAGTAGAAATATTTGAAACTTGAATACAGTAATGGTCAGATTGACTGTAAACAGAAATAAACAGAAAGAACGAGCAAACCTATAAAGCAAAGATTTTTATGAGTGGTTGAAAATGGGACATGATGCAAAGTGCTTATGCACTTAGATGGCTTGGGGTTGAATTTGGCTTCAGTTTTCTCCAAAACTATACAGTAGAAATATTTGAACGTAATACAGTAATGGTCAGATTGACTGTAAACAGAAATAAACTGAAAGAACGAGCAAACCTATAAAGCAAAGATTTTTATGAGTGTTTGAAAATAGGGAAATTATGTAAAGTGCTTATGCACTTAGATGCTTGGGGTTGATTTTGGCTTTAGTTTTCTCCAAAACTATACAGTAGAAATATTTGAAACTTAATACAGTAATGGTCAGATTGTCTGTAAACAGAAAACAAACAGAAAGAACGAGCAAACCTATAAAGCAAAGATATTTATTAGTGCTTGAAAACTGGATAAGTAGTTTATGTACTTAGATGCTTAGGGGTGAATTTGGTTTTAGTTTTCTCCAAAACTATACAGTAGAAATATTTGAAACTTAATACAGTAATGGTCAGATTGTCTGTAAAAAAAATAAACTGAAAGAACGAGCAAACATATAAAGCAAAGATTTTTATGAGTGCTTGAAAACTGGATAAGTGTTTATGTACTTAGATGCTTGGGGTGAATTTGGCTTTAGTTTTCTCCAAAACTATACAGTAGAAATATTTGAAACTTAATACAGTAATGGTCAGATTGACTGTAAACAGAAATAAACTGAAAGAGTGAGCAAACCTATAAAAGAAAGATTTTTATGAGTGCTTGAAAATGGCACATGATGTAAAGTGCTTATGCACTTAGATGCTTGGGGTTGATTTTGGCTTCAGTTATCTCCAAAACTATACAGTAGAAATATTTGCAACTTGATAGAGTAATGGTCAGATTGACTGTAAACAGAAATAAACTGAAAGAACGAGCAAACCTATAAAACAAAGATTTTTATGAGTGCTTAAACATGGACATGATGCAAAGTGCTTATGCACTTAGATGCTTGGGGTTGAATTTGGCTTCAGTTTTCTCCAAAACTATACAGTAGAAATATTTGAAACTTAATACAGTAATGGACAGATTGACTGTAAACAGAAATAAACTGAAAGAACGAGCAAACCTATAAAGCAAAGATTTTTATGAGTGCTTGAAAATGGCACATGATGCAAAGTGCTTATGCACTTAGATGCTTGGGGTTGATTTTGGCTTTAGTTTTCTCCAAAACTATACAGTAGAAATATTTGAAACTTGATACAGTAATGGTCAGATTGACTGTAAACAGAAATAAACAGAAAGAACGAGCAAACCTATAAAGCAAAGATTTTTATGAGTGGTTGAAAATGGACATGATGCAAAGTGCTTATGCACTTAGATGCTTGGGGTTGAATTTGGCTTCAGTTTTCTCCAAAACTATACAGTAGAAATATTTGAAACGTAATACAGTAATGGTCAGATTGACTGTAAACAGAAATAAACTGAAAGAACGAGCAAACCTATAAAGCAAAGATTTTATGAGTGTTTGAAAATGGAAATTATGTAAAGTGCTTATGCACTTAGATGCTTGGGGTTGATTTTGGCTTTAGTTTTCTAAAAAACTATACAGTAGAAATATTTGAAACTTGATACAGTAATGGTCAGATTGACTGTTAACAGAAATAAACCGAAAGAACGAGCAAACCTATAAAGCAAAGATTTTTATGAGTGCTTGAAATGGCACATGATGTAAAGTGCTTATGCACTTAGATGCTTGGGGTTGATTTTGGCTTCAGTTTTCTCCAAAACTATACAGTAGAAATATTTGAAACTTAATACAGTAATGGTCAGATTGTCTGTAAACAAAAATAAACTGAAAGAACGAGCAAACATATAAAGCAAAGATTTTTATGAGTGCTTGAAAACTGGATAAGTGTTTATGTACTTAGATGCTTGGGGTGAATTTGGCTTTAGTTTTCTCCAAAACTATACAGTAGAAATATTTGAAACTTGATAGAGTAATGGTCAGATTGACTGTAAACAGAAATAAACTGAAAGAACGAGCAAACCTATAAAACAAAGATTTTTATGAGTGCTTAAACATGGGACATGATGCAAAGTGCTTATGCACTTAGATGCTTGGGGTTGAATTTGGCTTCAGTTTTCTCCAAAACTATACAGTAGAAATATTTGAAACTTAATACAGTAATGGACAGATTGACTGTAAACAGAAATAAACTGAAAGAACGAGCAAACCTATAAAGCAAAGATTTTTATGAGTGCTTGAAAATGGCACATGATGCAAAGTGCTTATGCACTTAGATGCTTGAGGTTGATTTTGGCTTTAGTTTTCTCCAAAACTATACAGTAGAAATATTTGAAACTTGATACAGTAATGGTCAGATTGACTGTAAACAGAAATAAACAGAAAGAACGAGCAAACCTATAAAGCAAAGATTTTTATGAGTGGTTGAAAATGGGACATGATGCAAAGTGCTTATGCACTTAGATGCTTGGGGTTGAATTTGGCTTCAGTTTTCTCCAAAACTATACAGTAGAAATATTTGAAACGTAATACAGTAATGGTCAGATTGACTGTAAACAGAAATAAACTGAAAGAACGAGCAAACCTATAAAGCAAAGATTTTTATGAGTGTTTGAAAATAGGAAATTATGTAAAGTGCTTATGCACTTAGATGCTTGGGGTTGATTTTGGCTTTAGTTTTCTAAAAAACTATACAGTAGAAATATTTGAAACTTGATACAGTAATGGTCAGATTGACTGTTAACAGAAATAAACCGAAAGAACGAGCAAACCTATAAAGCAAAGATTTTTATGAGTGCTTGAAATGGCACATGATGTAAAGTGCTTATGCACTTAGATGCTTGGGGTTGATTTTGGCTTCAGTTTTCTCCAAAACTATACAGTAGAAATATTTGAAACTTAATACAGTAATGGTCAGATTGTCTGTAAACAAAAAATAAACTGAAAGAACGAGCAACATATAAAGCAAAGATTTTTATGAGTGCTTGAAAACTGGATAAGTGTTTATGTACTTAGATGCTTGGGGTGAATTTGGCTTTAGTTTTCTCCAAAACTATACAGTAGAAATATTTGAAACTTAATACAGTAATGGTCAGATTGACTGTAAACAGAAATAAACTGAAAGAGTGAGCAAACCTATAAAAGAAAGATTTTTATGAGTGCTTGAAAATTGCACATGATGTAAAGTGCTTATGCACTTAGATGCTTGGGGTTGATTTTGGCTTCAGTTATCTCCAAAACTATACAGTAGAAATATTTGCAACTTGATAGAGTAATGGTCAGATTGACTGTAAACAGAAATAAACTGAAAGAACGAGCAAACCTATAAAACAAAGATTTTTATGAGTGCTTAAACATGGGACATGATGCAAAGTGCTTATGCACTTAGATGCTTGGGGTTGAATTTGGCTTCAGTTTTCTCCAAAACTATATAGTAGAAATATTGAAACTTAATACAGTAATGGACAGATTGACTGTAAACAGAAATAAACTGAAAGAACGAGCAAACCTATAAAGCAAAGATTTTTATGAGTGCTTGAAAATGGCACATGATGCAAAGTGCTTATGCACTTAGATGCTTGAGGTTGATTTTGGCTTTAGTTTTCTCCAAAACTATACAGTAGAAATATTTGAAACTTGATACAGTAATGGTCAGATTGACTGTAAACAGAAATAAACAGAAAGAACGAGCAAACCTATAAAGCAAAGATTTTTATGAGTGGTTGAAAATGGGACATGATGCAAAGTGCTTATGCACTTAGATGCTTGGGGTTGAATTTGGCTTCAGTTTTCTCCAAAACTATACAGTAGAAATATTTGAAACGTAATACAGTAATGGTCAGATTGACTGTAAACAGAAATAAACTGAAAGAACGAGCAAACCTATAAAGCAAAGATTTTTATGAGTGTTTGAAAATAGGAAATTATGTAAAGTGCTTATGCACTTAGATGCTTGGGGTTGATTTTGGCTTTAGTTTTCTCCAAAACTATACAGTAGAAATATTTGAAACTTAATACAGTAATGGTCAGATTGTCTGTAAACAGAAACAAACAGAAAGAACGAGCAAACCTATAAAGCAAAGATATTTATTAGTGCTT
The DNA here is from genome assembly GCF_003368295.1 of Carassius auratus. Taxonomy (NCBI): domain Eukaryota; kingdom Metazoa; phylum Chordata; class Actinopteri; order Cypriniformes; family Cyprinidae; genus Carassius; species Carassius auratus. The sequence goes on along the minus strand of NC_039270.1, from coordinate 22,124,760 downwards.
GAAAACTGGATAAGTGTTTATGTACTTAGATGCTTAGGGTGAATTTGGTTTTAGTTTTCTCCAAAACTATACAGTAGAAATATTTGAAACTTAATACAGTAATGGTCAGATTGTCTGTAAAAAAAATAAACTGAAAGAACGAGCAAACATATAAAGCAAAGATTTTTATGAGTGCTTGAAAACTGGAATGATAAGTGTTTATGTACTTAGATGCTTGGGGTGAATTTGGCTTTAGTTTTCTCCAAAACTATACAGTAGAAATATTTGAAACTTAATACAGTAATGGTCAGATTGACTGTAAACAGAAATAAACTGAAAGAGTGAGCAAACCTATAAAAGAAAGATTTTTATGAGTGCTTGAAAATGGCACATGATGTAAAGTGCTTATGCACTTAGATGCTTGGGGTTGATTTTGGCTTCAGTTATCTCCAAAACTATACAGTAGAAATATTTGCAAACTTGATAGAGTAATGGTCAGATTGACTGTAAACAGAAATAAACTGAAAGAACGAGCAAACCTATAAACAAAGATTTTTATGAGTGCTTAAACATGGGACATGATGCAAAGTGCTTATGCACTTAGATGCTTGGGGTTGAATTTGGCTTCAGTTTTCTCCAAAACTATACAGTAGAAATATTTGAAACTTAATACAGTAATGGACAGATTGACTGTAAACAGAAATAAACTGAAAGAACGAGCAAACCTATAAAGCAAAGATTTTTATGAGTGCTTGAAAATGGCACATGATGCAAAGTGCTTATGCACTTAGATGCTTGAGGTTGATTTTGGCTTTAGTTTTCTCCAAAACTATACAGTAGAAATATTTGAAACTTGATACAGTAATGGTCAGATTGACTGTAAACAGAAATAAACAGAAAGAACGAGCAAACCTATAAAGCAAAGATTTTTATGAGTGGTTGAAAATGGACATGATGCAAAGTGCTTATGCACTTAGATGCTTGGGGTTGAATTTGGCTTCAGTTTTCTCCAAAACTATACAGTAGAAATATTTGAAACGTAATACAGTAATGGTCAGATTGACTGTAAACAGAAATAAACTGAAAGAACGAGCAAACCTATAAAGCAAAGATTTTTATGAGTGTTTGAAAATAGGAAATTATGTAAAGTGCTTATGCACTTAGATGCTTGGGGTTGATTTTGGCTTTAGTTTTCTAAAAAACTATACAGTAGAAATATTTGAAACTTGATACAGTAATGGTCAGATTGACTGTTAACAGAAATAAACCGAAAGAACGAGCAAACCTATAAAGCAAAGATTTTTATGAGTGCTTGAAAATGGCACATGATGCAAAGTGCTTATGCACTTAGATGCTTGAGGTTGATTTTGGCTTTAGTTTTCTCCAAAACTATACAGTAGAAATATTTGAAACTTGATACAGTAATGGTCAGATTGACTGTAAACAGAAATAAACAGAAAGAACGAGCAAACCTATAAAGCAAAGATTTTTATGAGTGGTTGAAAATGGGACATGATGCAAAGTGCTTATGCACTTAGATGCTTGGGGTTGAATTTGGCTTCAGTTTTCTCCAAAACTATACAGTAGAAATATTTGAAACGTAATACAGTAATGGTCAGATTGACTGTAAACAGAAATAAACTGAAAGAACGAGCAAACCTATAAAGCAAAGATTTTTATGAGTGTTTGAAAATAGGATATTATGTAAAGTGCTTATGCACTTAGATGCTTGGGGTTGATTTTGGCTTTAGTTTTCTACAAAACTATACAGTAGAAATATTTGAAACGTAATACAGTAATGGTCAGATTGACTGTAAACAGAAATAAACTGAAAGAACGAGCAAACCTATAAAGCAAAGATTTTTATGAGTGGTTGAAAATGGGACATGATGCAAAGTGCTTATGCACTTAGATGCTTGGGGTTGAATTTGGCTTCAGTTTTCTCCAAAACTATACAGTAGAAATCTTTGAAACCTAATACAGTAATGGTCAGATTGACTGTAAACAGAAATAAACAGAAAGAACGAGCAAACCTATAAAGCAAAGATTTTTATGAGTGGTTGAAAATGGGACATGATGCAAAGTGCTTATGCACTTAGATGCTTGGGGTTGAATTTGGCTTCAGTTTTCTCCAAAACTATACAGTAGAAATATTTGAAACGTAATACAGTAATGGTCAGATTGACTGTAAACAGAAATAAACTGAAAGAGTGAGCAAACCTATAAAAGAAAGATTTTTATGAGTGCTTGAAAATGGCACATGATGTAAAGTGCTTATGCACTTAGATGCTTGAGGTTGATTTTGGCTTTAGTTTTCTCCAAAACTATACAGTAGAAATATTTGAAACTTGATACAGTAATGGTCAGATTGACTGTAAACAGAAATAAACAGAAAGAACGAGCAAACCTATAAAGCAAAGATTTTTATGAGTGGTTGAAAATGGGAAATGATGCAAAGTGCTTATGCACTTAGATGCTTGGGGTTGAATTTGGCTTCAGTTTTCTCCAAAACTATACAGTAGAAATATTTGAAACGTAATACAGTAATGGTCAGATTGACTGTAAACAGAAATAAACTGAAAGAACGAGCAAACCTATAAAGCAAAGATTTTTATGAGTGTTTGAAAATAGGAAATTATGTAAAGTGCTTATGCACTTAGATGCTTGGGGTTGATTTTGGCTTTAGTTTTCTACAAAACTATACAGTAGAAATATTTGAAACGTAAGACAGTAATGGTCAGATTGACTGTAAACAGAAATAAACTGAAAGAGTGAGCAAACCTACAAAGCAAAGATTTTTATGAGTGCTTGAAAATGGCACATGATGTAAAGTGCGTATGCACTTAGATGCTTGGGCTTGATTTTGGCTTCAGTTTTCTCCAAAACTATACAGTAGAAATATTTGAAACTTAATACA